>NW_003805439.1:1288570-1294908 GCF_000255335.2 Galendromus occidentalis
CGGGTCGACTGGAGTATGATACAGACGAGACGGCGAGTTGGGTCGTCGTGTAACGAGTGAGCGTTCATTTAACTTCGTTGTTCTATAGTCTATATCTACGCTTAACAGAATGGCGGCCCGGGCGGTCTGCTACAAGAGGATCTACCCTCCTGGCGCTTTCCAGAGCGGGCTACCTACCTGCCCGGGTTCACAGATCGCTCTTCTCCACCGACCCAGAAACGACATGTAATAAGTTCGGCGTGTATCCGGAAACACTTGAGCACATAATCTTCAATTGCAATAAATGTTGCTTCACGACAGACGAACTCGCAATCAAACTGGGTTTTGACCACAGAGCTTAATCGCAATGCCGTGGAGTCAACGAAGCGCCCCCTCGGAAAATGGGAGCGTGAAAGCACTGGATCCGCGGAGCCTAATCGCGCCTGAATCGAAAGATTGATGTGTACATATTATGATACCATCTGATCCAAATGAAGCATTGTACCATTGAACCATTGATCTCGAGAAGGGAATCGACATGAGCTCGCGCGGGGTAATAACCGCGGCTGAGTGCCCACACCGACAGCTCACTGAAATACGCTCTGATCTTCCGCAATAGCTACCCCACGAAGAATGCTGAATTTCTTGCGAAGACATCTTGATCGTTAGAGTGTGTTCACTCAGTCAGTCCCAAATCCTCATCTACCACAAGCCCTAGCGGATGAATGCCGACCTCGTGATTCCGGTGTGAGACTTCAACGAAAAACTGAAAGTTATTCCTCGCATACGACTCGACCGACAGTTATGCAAATTCACTAAGCGATTCGAACTCACAGCTCCTGATCGTTAGGGGGCAGGCTTGCTTGTCGAATGGGAATCGCTTCAGATCGAGATTGCAGCCGACCAAGACCACGAATCTTCGAAATGAGGGAATCGTCTGATTATTATCGTCGATCGGTCACCGTCTTCAGAATCGCCGACAGTCCCACTCACGTTCCAGAAATTTTTTGACGTGAAAAGTCTTTAAAAAGGTTGGCCTAGTATTTCACCGAAGGTGTGACGAAACTTGTCCATTTTCGACGCCTTGCAGCTCCGTGCTTTCTACACCGATGTCGATGTCAGCGACATCGGACCTTCCCGAGGCGCGACCTACACGCAGGCATGGCAACGAGCCACGACTCGCTTCAAACGATCATTCCTAGACAATGGATTCGGACATAGCTGTGACGTCTGCGATCGCCTATGGTTTCTTGGGGATCTCCAGATTTCAAATGAACCTTTCGAAGAGACAGTGGTTCTTGGTTTAACCATGATATCTCACAAAGAATCGCTAACCCACCCTTGCTTACCTATGCGATCGTAGATTTCCATTGCGCTCGGGTAGGAGCTCAGTCTAAAGAAATAATAACGATGCTCGAGTCTTACGAATGGCCATTCCGAAGACGTTTCACGTCCTCTACACGGTAGTGGCTCTGCTGCTACCTCTGAATTTTTTCCCCTAAGATTTCTTGCCAGCTTGTACGAGCGTTCTGTCAGGACTCAGGACCCTGAGCCTGGAGAGGCCCTCTTCAGGAACCTTCTCGCAGAACTTAAACCCGACCATGTCATCCATTGCCACATTGCGACCGATCGGCTCATCTGGGTGAATGTGGTTTTTTGTGAAGAGTCGAGCCTGCTTGTCGGCTGGAGTTTCCACCTCGAATATATCTGGAAACGGCCACGTGGTCAGTGAGGTTGCTCGCTTCTCCCGCATTCTTTTCTGATACGGCTCTTCCGGGGGGAGCGACAAGAGAGAATGGAATCCATCGCTGGTTTCTAGACTCACCGTTTTCCGGCTGGTCGATATCCATCGAGAATACATACAGCAGCCCTCGGCCGCGCTCGTTATCCTCGACTCAAACGGGAACGATGAATGCTAGTGACATTAGGGCAACCTTCCAGGTCTGAGGGCATGATCATTACGACTCAGTTGGCAAATCATCCACGGTGTTCGGATTCCGAGCACATTTTCGTCCCTCCCATGTAGCGCTCCACCTTCTATCAAATGGAATCATTGAGTGATTGATTGAGCGAAACTGCGGTCCTGGTGTTCGGGAGACAACCCACGTGACAGGGCGCCTCCTACGGGACAGAATGCAGTGAATGCGAATGCGCCAATGCGAAAAGGCAAGAGGATTGCTTTACGGATTGATTGATTGACTGACTGATTGATTGATTCATGTCTCATCGATTCTTTTTTGATGCTTAGATTGCTTAATCGTTTGACCAACTAGGCTCCACAAGTCACTCTTCTCCACTGACCCAGAAACGGCTTGCGATAAGTGAGAGTGTAGCCCGAGAGACTAGAGCACATCATATTCTACTGCAATGACTGCTACTTCACGACAGACAACCTCACAGACAACAGACAAATCAAACTGGGTTTGACTACAGAGCTGAATCGCTTCGCTGTGGAGTCCACGGAGCGACTCCTTGAAAAGTGGGAGCGCGCGACCACTGGATCCACTGAGCCCACTCGTGCCTGAATTGAGAGGTTCAGATTGTTTCACTCGTACTTCAGTCTATTCACTGGTTATCTTCGGGAAGGCGATTGCGCTTTGGTCGACCTGGATCAATATGTCATCCGCGCGCCCGCAACCCGAGACTCTACAGAACCCAGAGGATTCTTGATCCAATGACTCGATTCCTCCTTCGTTTCAGATTTAAGTGGACGTACCGTGCAAGAACGAGCGTCATTCGCTCTTCGAGGAAGAGAATAATGTTTTCAGGGGGACCCGGATACAAAAACGACCCCACCTCCCACGAAGACAGTCGGTGATTCTGAAGTGCGTCTTGTCATGCCTGTCTCTGCGAAGAATTCCCAAATTATCCATCCTCGCGATCATTCTTCCGATGATCTGTTCAGGTCGCCGAGTGAGAAACCACTGACTCCTGCTCGATTGAGACAAGCCTCTTTTCATTCGCAGGCTAGCCCTACGGAAATTTAGAGTTGGTGGTGCTCTGGTGTACTCGACGTGCTCGTTGTCTCCGATTCAGAATGATCCCGTGGTACACATTAGTGTACAGAGCTCCATAACCATGAAGTTCATTATCACGAATCTCGGACCGTCCTTCGAGCCCTAACCGATGTATATCCAGCTGCACAGATGTCGATACGGCCAGCTCGTCCTGCCTTACCTTCCGAACAATTACGGACCTATGTACATAAGCCGAATCGAGCGAATTCAGTAAGCGATGGTGTAGTCATAGGTTACCTTGAGAGAATCGATATCGAATTACGAGAATAAATCATTAATCGCTCTCATACCTTTCTCCTTGATCATCCGGAAGGTTATGATTTGGCCGCAGTGCTGAGCGAACCAGGCGGATCATAGCGAGATGCCTGGATAATTTCCAGGGACAGGGGCGAACGTCACTGCTCCCAATGCTCGGTCAAAGTCGCAGCTATGATCGTTTCGCATCGAGCTTCATGCTGGACTGTAACCAGGGGAATATACCCCCTTCCCCTTCTTCTATCCTGATCGAGAAAGCTTCCTCAAGACGACGATCTCGAAAGCGTTGCTCGAAAACGCGCGTAAAATTCATTGCTCGTTACATTTTGGACTCGACTTTCTGATCGAGTCACGCTCGAGCTCTGATTACACAATTCGATCATGAGCTCACCCGAGAATTTCAAGTCTCGTCCCGACGATGGATCATCTGAGGGCGATCGATTCAGGCTCGTCGAGTCCCCTCGTCCGGAGCTGATCGTTGAGAGCCGATGAGTCGAGAGGAGTCGGACCCGAGAGAACTTCCTCCTTTCCGAAATCCTCAAGGTTTGAGGTGACGAGACCCGAATCTCTGAGTTGATGAGGCCGAAACCATGAGAGTCATTGCTTGGAAACCCAACGATTGCGGCTCGTCTTAATCATTCAGAATTCCAGATTTCTCGGCGATTCCAATGGTCGACCGAACTTGATCCACTAATTGGAGGGGGGCATCAGAACAGAAGGGCGTTCGCTAGGGCTCGTGGGGTCCTAGGAGTGGCCGCCGGGCGTATCATCTAACATCGGTTGCTCTCTCGCAATACGCCGGGATTACATTCCAACAGCAGAACCGCAGAATGGTTCGGAAGAGCATCTAGTTGAGCTGGAGTTGAGTGAGCATCTCCGAAATGGTCCACCCATCTAATATACAATTCAAAAGCAAGAGGCGATATATGGAGCCAGAACTCTCATGCTTCAGATGGGGCAAGCTCCCCGAAAACTGAATGAAAAATACAGGTTTCTGAACGATAGACTCATTGAACTAGAATCAGATCAGCTGGAATCCCATGAAATCTCACTGATCGAGTAAGTACATTCATCGAGTTGGTCACAACTAGAAATCGCAAGCGTGACATTTGTGAACTTGATCAGAAGACTCAACGACCGTTTATATAGAGTGATCGATCAGCGCACATCCTCATTAGAGCGGCGGTGATCTCCGTGCCACAATACGATCCTCGAAATCGGAGTCAGATTCGGGAATCCGGGAAGGGGGGTCACCCCCTGAAGGACTCTCGAGAGGGGAGTGCCTCCGTCCCCCTTCGCTTCGCGTTTCGGGCGCTCTCCTCATTTTCTCTCATCCTCAACGGACTAAATTAGAAGGCACAAAAGACGCTCATAAACAACACCCTTCTCAATTATTCGTATCACGCAGTCTGAAGCAGTCGATACCAGTCAGTGATAAACTTCAGCGCTACCGGGGGAAAGAGTGAGCAAAATCGCCAGGAGCATTCTGTCATTCGAAAGACGCAAAAGAACGTCGAGGAGGGGAGCAAGATAGCCCGAGAAAGAGGGAGAACTAGAAACATACGCGAAAGCATACGAAATGTAAGTTCGCGATACGCTTCATTATTCTTTAGTCTGTCTCCTCCCCATCTGGCCATTGTGAGACGAGGTCACCCAAGAAAGACCGGTAGGACCGAAGCCGAAATTTCTCCGATAGTATTTCAATTCACTCGGATGAGAGCTATTCCTGTAATTCGTGAGCCCCGCGTCAATAGCACAAGTAGACATTCATGTCCTACGTACGAAGTACGGCGACCACCTCTTCGGAGGAAAATCGATATTTCTCCTCCAGAACTTGGCTTTTCCTCAAACCATACATCTTATAAATATTGAGATAGACAGGATGGAACCACGAACTGAGCGCTTCAACCAAAACCGCGATACGGTTTCCATCGATTCTAGAGATTACGATGAAATGAAGAATGGTTCGCTCAGGAATGATGTAGACCCTTCATCCAAGCACTCTAGAAGAGGAATGTGAAAATTCTACATAGAGGAATGTGATCGTTCGTCGAGCTCGGTTCTCCGGTGGGGTAGTTGACTACGACCGATTCTCGCGCAGTTTTGATCCGAGCGCCTGTTGCTGGCCTTCCCTCTTGGGTTCGATCGTCTGACAGTGACTCTTCCCGTGACCGTTCCGAGCTCGTTGAGATCGATGTGATTACTGTAGCCGTCGAGGTTGACCAACTATTGCTGGCAGTTCCATTCCACCGAATCTCGATGGAGTATCTTCAAGGGATGCGTCGGGATTTCTACCGTCATTATCAGCTTCCGCTGATGTTTCGTCGAGTATGCTCTACAGGCCACAAGGGGAGTCCAATCGCTCTCTTGCTTTCATCGTGCCCGTTTACACTTAAGTGTCAGGGAATCATGATCGAGGGCATCGGGGGTCAACTCCAAACGGTCTAAACGGGAGTCTTATCGCTGTCGCGGTTAGCGTGCCCGTTTAGGCTTGAAAGTCAGGGAATCAAGATCGGCTTTATATGAGCATTTGGAGATGAATCATCGGGGAATATGATACGCAGGTAGGTGAGTGTGATGTTTCGGTGTGGGATTCTGATAATGCCCAAACTTCGGACTTCAGAACAATGCTTCCGAGATGCGGAGGAGCATATGATGGTAAAACGGTCGAAATCAAGCGAGGGACATCGGACGACATCGAATTCAGTGTGGGACGATCATGAAGGCAGAATCAAGGACAAAATGGCATGAAACGAGCTAACGAACGTACCGCTAATGATGTGATTCACGGAGAGCATACCGCGAATCTCGAAATAGTGACCCGGTCGTCTAAATGCTTCTCATCTCCAAATGCTTCCGCTCGGGGCTTCTATTGGAGAGTGGCTTTCAATATTTCAAGGGAAATTTCGCGACGGAAGAGTGATTATGGAACTGGAGGGGAAGGTGTTATCTCGATGTAGAGCTTGGCAATCGTCCCGAAAGGACTCATCCAGGCGAAGATACTCGGGCGCCGACGCTCCAACGCCTGGCACGTCAGCTCCTTCCCTTAGCTGACTTCGGAATTCGGGAGTTTCTTTCGGAGGGAGG
>NW_003805439.1:1294928-1380259 GCF_000255335.2 Galendromus occidentalis
CTAAACTTTCCGCATTTTTATCCTTTGTAGGATTCGTTTGGGACCGTTGATGATTCTGCTGGCGTCTACCTCACTGGCGGAACTTGAGGAAGGACCTGGACCTGAGATCCAATTCAATTCGGAATCCCTTGGGTGCCTTTCCACGTATTTCGCTGATGGTTTTGGGGTTTTATGCGATACTAGTCAGTGGACATCGGACACGCCTGGAGAATTGGCCGGATCCTTAAGCGGTAACCGGATTCATGTGAGTTCCGCCGTGAAATGTATCCTAAATACCCATGCGTAAGACAAGGTTTTCGCCTCGGGAATCTGGTTCCGCGACATAGACCGTAACCTGCGCCGAGCATCCATGGCTGCATTAACTCCGTGAAAGGCATTGAGGGAGTCACCGAGTGGACTACAGCAGTGCCGCGATCGGGAGTCACGGCTCCGGACGCGGCCCTGACACCGTGACCGTGACAAACATCCGGTCTGACTCATCAATCAACCTGCTTTGTGCGCCATCTCGTTCGCTTCCTTAAGCACTCTGAATTCTCCGGTTTGAGGTTTTGATTCGAGAGCTGCGGTCGGATGACTTCGAGCCGGAGAATGCGATTTCTATCTCCCGTTCTCGCTGTATTGAAGTCACGATGAGCTTGAACATTTTATACCTCTGATCTTACAGTTCCTGGAACTGCAAGGCGAGCTGAAATGGGGTGAAGAGGAATTCGGAGTGAACGTGAGTCTCTCCTTTTGAAATTAACGGCATATTCGTGATTCGTGATACATAGTGTATAATTGTATATGTATGGGTAATAAGGAATAATTGAGGTTCGACCGTTCCCATCGCAGAGCTCGGAGAGGACAGGAATCCTGGGCAGAACACCTTTCTTCCCCCTCTGCAAGCTGGCGATAAAACTTCTTAAGCTACGAAATTTCATCTACGACGGCGAGCCCCCTGAGTGTCCCTTTCTTTGTTGGTACTTCGATAATGCGGTCATCGATTTCCCAGCATTTGGTTCCGCAATGAGGTGAGCTGCTTATACGAGTCAACATTTTTCGCAAATTCATTCTCCGGTGGGATGCTCGATGTTGTCGTGCGTCATGCTTCTTCTCGAGCCGGTGAGATTGCAGCGGCGTATCAAGGCGGGGCACAACGTCTCTTCTTTGGAACCTCTCGAGCGGTGGAATCGCAAGAAAACCGCTCTCCATTCTCTTCGTAGGACCCTGTCGCTCGAGTTGAAGCTGCGAAAGTGATACAGTCAAAAATCAAGCACACGATTCTCCTCTGATTGATTTGATTCTTGAAATAATCCCTTTTCCCTTCGTCCCGATTAGCTCGACTGCAAGGGCGGTGAAATTACGGAATCAAGACAACATAGGTACAATCGGAAATCTGACCGAAGTGACCTTTCTAGAGATAGCCGCCTGCAGGAACTTCAACAGTGAGTCTCTATCATTTATCATGAGGAGCCCGCTCTTGGCGCGAACGCCCAGGAACTCGTGGATTTCTGGCAGAAATGGCCACTCATAAGGGATCCATCCTCGCCTATGAAATCAAATCATAATTATCGTTCCCGTTGCCCCCGAGTCGTGTCCGAGAGCTGAGTCTCCTTTTCAGTTAAAAGCATTCAAACTTGGAAGAAATTGAAGCATCTGGTAATGATCAACAGCGATATGGAGGGGACGCCGATGAGCGCGAAAAATTTCCCGGAGCTACCTGAATTGATAACGCTGTCTATCGAAGAGAGCGGTGTAAGGAACGTAAGTTCCGATATATTGGCCAACTTTCCGAAACTGGAAAGACTTCGGCTACCGTTTAACGAAATCGAATATTTCCCGGAAGAGTTACTCGGGGAGCGTTGGCGTCACTTGAGCCTTTTACTTGTCGGTGAGTACCTCTTGTGAGGAGTAGGGCGTTTTTTTCATCGAAGACCACATTCGGAAACGAACGAAAAAGCTCACTGATCATTCCTCCTCCAGGCAATCCTCTCAACTGTCAGGCGTTGAAGTCGCTGAGAAAGCGGAAGGCGACGCGCGAGATCAAAGCATGGTATGGCGACTTGGAGGAAAAGAGTTGTCCCCGGAATGACACGGAAATCATCCCTCATGTGCAAAAGCCTGCTCAGGGTTACACATACAGTTTTTCCGGTCACCTCCTGAACTGGAATTACGATACTATTTCAAGATCACCGTAAGTCTTCGCATAAGCGGTATCTGACCAGAGAAGCCGGTCAGATTGAAATATTCCTCAATAAACTGATAAAGCGAATCTTCAGAAGAAAACTTCTCCAATAGTCAAAGCTTCACCGGACTAGGTGACGAGAAACTCCTGAGGAAATCAAGAAGACTGCTGGAAAGAGAAACCCGGAGGCAGTGGCGGTCCTATGGTGGATGGTGCCCTGTGCGGTTTCTAAGAATGGCGGCCCAAATTATCCATGCTCGAAACCTACGGGAAAAAGTACACGTGATCTTGACGACATAGGAACCGTGCATCAGACGGCTTCTCTCCACTTGTTTTCACATTATATTATACCCCAGCGGTCGGGGACTACACATTCTATCGTGGCTGTAGGAGAAGTTTGTCGTCGCTCCTGAAGAGAGATTTCCGCGACTTTCGGAGATTTGGAGATCATTGACCACTCGAAGAGCCCCCGCTGAAAACGATGCATAGTTTTTTTTTGCCGTTTGCCACCCGGTGGTGGCTGAGTTCCTCATGACATCCGAACTTGCGAATCTTCAGATGCTCATGCATCGATTGACCAGAAGATTACTCAGGGGTTGCAAAGGGGGAAATTCTCTCGTCGCCGACGAACTTTGGCGCCGAAATAGCTGTTTTACATATAGTGAGGATGCTCGGGACAACTATCCCGGTCCCACCTCGCTCTTTCTCTTTTATAGCAGCTTTAGGCTTGACAGATAGGCATTCACAGATTGGCTCGTCTGGCTTTCGAACTAGCGAAACCCTCGATAACATCTTTGTAATCGATTTTTTCGGCAATTTGATTCTCGATGGATAGAATGGCTAGATCGCTCAAGCGCGTAGAAGTCATAGTCGATCTCAAATCTGTCTTATTGAATTTGAGCTTCGAAAATGTCCGCTCGCAGCTAGCAAGGCTCAAAGCAATGGTCAAGTTCTTGATGATTACGAAACTTTCGGGCATGAAACCATGGAACATGGTCAAAGAAGGTGCCTCGAAAAGGATGGGGCCCAGTGATTTCCGCACACCCCGGGGTAAGCTACTGCCCGGAGGATCTGCTGAGGAATTGCCCCTGAAATCCGGTCTCATGACTCATGACTAAATCTGTGGATACAGGGTGTTCATCGTGAGGTAGGACCTTTATTCAGTACGTTCAGATGTCCATATCTCGACTAAGGCTCAATCGATTCCCGGGAACTTTCTGTCATTCTGAAGATCTCCTGCAGATGCACATCCTCGATCCTCAAACATTGCTGCGTCTCCAACGTCGTTTCCGAAGTTCTGCGTCGGCGATCGAATCCGCGTTTTCCTCGTCCCACGAGACCTCGCACGGATTTTTTTTGCTTGGCTACCGGGGGGATCAAAACCTAGCGGAAGAGAAACTTTGACTCGATGGTAAAATTCGCCAAATGGTTCAGAGAGAACCGGTTCGACACGGATATAGTAGCAGGCCGCCAAATAGTCTCCATCGGCCTTGAGACGGTAGAGGGAGATCGTCGACTCCTGAGATAACTTCCTCCGAATTGTGCTGTAATTCTTTCCCCATCCCGATAACGTGATTTGGAATTCCGCGTGGCGGGCAATCTTGTCGGAAGTGAACAGCTCCAGGAAGACGCGCAGGAGGAGAATAGATCCGAGGATTTCAAGGAAATAAGAAGAGAGAGCTTAGCGAGCAAAAGATTCGAGGGTTTGAGGGCTGTGCAGAGAGGCGGTGAGCTCGAACAGCCCATGTCGGCGAAGCTAGGGAGACTTGCATCATCTGAAATTCTCTCGAAAAAGTCCGGAACGCGTAACTGAGACGCCACCGACGTCGCCGATAACAACAACGTTGGCTGACGTCGCGCTGAATATAAATCATCGGTCAAATAGCAGCAGACGACGAAGCCGGAGCCCAGCGGAAACTTTGCGAGAACGCCCCTCCGTTCGGAGAAACGCGACTCGTCCGAGGGACTTTTGAGAGTTTGGCGAGATGCATGAACATCACATTGGCCGTTCTCGTCAGCGACGTCTGATTTATGCAACGCCGGTTCGAGGCGGTCGTTTCGAAGGCTTGTATTCGTCCCGGAGTCAACCGGTCGTCCGGCCGCCTCGCAGGCTCTCCATATGTTTTCATTTTATTTCTGACAAACAAATCCACGCGCAGCGTTGGTCACAGCGGAAAAGTTACCAGGTTCGAACGGAGTCGATCGAGACGAACACTTCGGACTCCGGGTGTCGCTCGTCGTTCTGTTCGATGGCGTTTTTGAAGAGCCGCTCCCTTTCAGTACAGAAGCCGCGTAGAATAAACGGAGCGCAAATGCAGTTTGCTCTCGACAAGCGAGCTCTCCTCGGCGCTTGCGTGTCAACGAGAATGCTCGTTTATACAGACTGTCACCCGAATGGCAAGACATCGGCTGCAACTGGTTGTCTTGTCGTCGGGGCACGACAGGAACTGACCCACAAACAGAGAAATCGTAGAGAGCAGCAGCAGCAGTAAGTGAGAGTGAGTATGTAAGTTCCGTTGGCACACGAGTCGGGTCCCCCGCGAGCGACCCGACGAGGACAGAAGTCGTTCGCCGCTCCCCTGCCGCGGGGCACAGAAGAGACCATTTATCTAAATATCCTCCTATCTATGCATCCATTCATTCCGTGCATTCATTTCTGTTTGTGGAGGAATCTGCCGATCGCTGCTCTGAAAGCCGTCGGATCGCAACAAACTTTTAATAGAGGACTCCTTGTCTGTCAGCCGGCTTGTCCGCCTGCCGACCACACGTCCGCCATTCTCGCTTGTCGGAGGGCTCCGATGAGAGGAAGTCTGCCGCGGATGGGGAACACTCTGCGGCATTCAAGATTTTGATTGGCGGAAGTTCCTATTGCTCACCAAGCGTCTCAACTCTTGGCTCGGTGCATCATGTTTTGAAATCGTGCGGCTGAATGCGGGACCCCTCCCATTCACTGCTCGACTGTTTGAGTCTCAACACTCTGGAAGTGGATTTGGCTCTCGGATCGAAAGCAGGGTGAGCCTCCGAGCCCTCCGGGCCCATTGCAGCCCTCGCCGCCTCTCCTCCTCCTCCTTCAATTCATCTGGAAATCGGTTGGGTTAGTTTCCCTGGCCCGCCCGAAGAGCGAGGCGCTGTGGCTGCGACTGCAGTTTCAGGTAGCCTGGAATCGACGTCGGTAGGGGCTCCCGATCTCAGCCTCTACTTGAATACTTCTCGCATTAAATATCTTTGAATTTCCGCCGATACTCCGTGACATCGAATTGTCTCTATGGATCGTCCTATGCGGATCTCCATCGGCGCGACAGGACGGACGATCGCCTCTCGCGGCTGCATGGTGGCTGCCGCGGGCCAGTCGATGTTTTGTGCCGGAAGTTCGGAAGTCTCGAAGAACATCGACGGATCTCGGAGATCGGATACAGCTTCCGTCTCTGCCCCCCGGTAATAAATGTGAGGCATATCCGAGAGCAGAAATCCTTCCGCCGAACGTCTGAGAGGGGGATCCGCCGTTCAGATCCCCATGTCTCCAATGTACGTACGAAACATGGGGAATAGAGACCGCCGATCTCTGTGCGTGCTATGAGGGGGAAGAAATCTTGAATAAACACGATTCTCTTGGTCCGGTTTGGCGGGTAATGTGAGTCAAGAGCACAATCGTATCTCGTTATGTCCTTACCCATTGCTACGAGCATGGGCGCCGTAAGTCACCGACTGAGTCACCGAAGGTCACGCGATAGCGGGATCGACAGGCTTGCGGCCGCCATTCATTGCGACTTCTTTATGCATATAGATACCAATTGACTCGCCGTAATCTGGATTGGGCAGAGGACGACTGCACAGCTCGCCTGCGTGCATGACGAAAAGACCAAGCCCATGGACAATTTTCGATAAGGGAAATGGGGTGACCCGAGAAGCCATCACATAAGGAATACTTGGCTAGCTAGTTAGCTCGGAAACGATTTGATCTCAAAAGGATTAGATGCACGATTATCGTAAGCAACGGAATTCATTCTTTGATTTTATTCATCCGTTTCAAGCGATGATTTCAAGGAATCAAGTGCGACGCGGAGAAATTCGATGTCGACGTGCGAGCCGAGATCACAAGTCGACCACGGCACCGGCGGGGCCGCGATGATGCTGACTGAGTGTCAGCTTATATCTTACTGACTGGATTCTTTGTCAGCTTCACGGCACGGTAATTTTCTTTTCACAATGACGCCGAGCCAAGGCAGAGAGAAGACCGCGATCAGGCTGCCGCAAATCACGTACAGTCCGACATAGCTTTTCACCCGATCGCGGAAATAACCTGTCCGAATTGAAATTGAGCAATCAAGGAGCATCGAGTCCGGACTCGCGACCCATCAATCATTTTTCCTCATCTGCACCATTAGTCCGCGTTCGTCTCTCACGTCATAATCCTCGCTCAAATATGCGATCACTCACCGATGAAGAGAGGTTTGGCAGCGAAGAAAGCACCCTTGAAAAACATGAGTAATCCAAAGGCGACCTTGACTCGATCGGTGCCAAGATACTCTCCCACAAGGCTCTGGTAGAATATAGCTGATAAACCGAAGAAACTTCCCAGAGTGACGGTAGCAGCAGCCATCAGGGCGTACGATAGGAGCGGCAGAATGCATAGGTAGACGGCGGAGATCATGTAGCTCACGAAAACCAGAACATCTCTCCCCAGCCAGCCCTTATCGCAAATCAGCGGCAAGACGCAGCGACCTTGAAGAAGGGTCTCGATCGGAGCTCATCCTTCGCAGCTCATACAATCAACATAGGGGGAATAATTATCAGCATCGATATACCCTAGAAACTGAGCTCGGAAATGCTTTCATAGGTTCCGAAGTTACCGAATAGATCCGCCGCCGCGAAGAAACTCATCAGGTTCACCGCCAAGACCCTTCCGGTTCCTTTGCTCAGGGCGAGATCGGTGACCGTTTGCAGATAGGCGTCGAAGCCCCACTGGTACGAGGCGTTACTGAATAAGAAGACGTAGAAGAGCGGCTCGCGGAATATACTCATCTGAACAAGGAAACCGCCCTCCGAGTGAAGCTCTGAGCAAAAACAGAAAGCAACAAGAAGAGCGGAAGGCCGTCTTTAGTCGCACATCGGAGGTATTACATTATATGCACTACACAAAGCCGCTGGCTCGCTGGCTGGCTATCATGTATAACTATGCAGCGATAAGACACAAAGACTTACTATCTGACTCGCTCGCCTTTCCAGCAGCAGCCGCGTCACCAGAGACCCACGGGGCGTCGTCGAGAAAGTTTGCGATCAACACCATCGGCAGGAGCATACAGCCTATGTATAGCATGGCCGTGGGAAAGCCCCATACATCGACCAATATCAGCATCAAATTGGGAAAAATGAAAGACGCCACGGTGGAACCCGCCGCGGTGACACCTATGAATGATCAAAGAACGAGAATTCCCATCGAAGCTCCGAATCCAGTGAGTGAGTTCGATCACAGAGCCTCCTCCGTTAACGAATTCCGCGGCTTCGTCGCAAAATTAGGATTGATCTCGTTTGCTGAACAGCTCAGACTTCCGAACAAGAAAATGATAAGACTGCAGCTCCCTATCGAACCGCCCGAGTCAGTGAATATAGGAGAGTCGGGGGTTTTCCCAAGAGCTTTCTGATGGCGATCGGGAGCATGACCGGAATAGCGATGCTCTGATGTTGATACACTTTGAGGCGAGGCGAGAGATCCATCAGGAGTTCCATTGAGATTTCGAGCAGGGCTGTCGCGCGTAGGTTCTCTACGATGGAATTCGGACGCATCGAAAATTCGCGAAGAAGCCGCAGACCCCGTTACTGAACGCATTAGATCTAATGAGACGGGAGCACCGCTTTCTGCGAATATTCCCGATTTCGGAAATCGCAACTGAGGTAATCATGGAGGCTCACCGAAAGCGAGTCCCCGATACCGGAGAAAATACTGCGTCATGAGAACGTTGACAAGGAGTATAATGGCGCCGTTGCCGAAGCCTCCGATAAGGCCGTAGGTAAAAGTCAGAACGGTCGTGTCATACGCGAACGAGGACAGAATGAATCCGAGAGAGGAGCAGAGCGTTCCGACCAAAAGCACGGGTCGCAGGGAAAAACGCTGAGATAAAGGCCCGACCAGGATTCCTGCACAGGATTCGTACGGTTCGGTAGGCAGGATCCCCCATTAAGTCGTCTCTCAATTATGCCAACAATTTCCTGCAAAGTTCGCGTCCTCTAACCGGAGAAGAATGTGAGCATCCCCGACGTGCTGATGGGCCAGGACGCCTCGTCGGCCGAAACTTTGTAATGATCTCTAATAGCGACGAAAAGGAATCCATGAGATCGGAAGCTCGCCGAAGTCAGTAGAAGAAGAACAAAACAAGCCACTGCGCACCGAATACCGACCGGTTTGTCGGGACCTTCTTCTTGACCAGTCCACAATTTTTTGAATTTTGATAACAGCGACGTTTCCATCGTGTTGCTGGTTGCACCGTTGCGCCAGGCTTCGCTGTCGGGAGCTCTACTATCGAAGACTCTTTCCGACTGGCTCGAGCTCGCCGTGGACAAAGTAGAAGAGAGAATAACTCCCGTGGATGATAGACGGCCCGGTCGACGAAACATGATGGCCGAGAAGCGGAAGACTGATTTGTTTTACGATGCCGCAGGTTTGCTTTAGATGACCTCAAAATTTTTCTATTACGCGTAAGTACTTGGTGGACCGATCGTAACTCCCACTGAACTATCGTCTGGAGAGATGCCGCGACACTCATTCATGCTCCATGGTAGAAGAGCATTGAAGGAACTTCCTTTTACGAAAAAAAAATGAAGGTGTAGTCCCTCGACGGATGAGCGGGAGAGCTCGCGCAACACGATAAGAAACAACCCCGCGTGCTCAGCGGACGCGCTCGCCCACCTCGCCTGTCTGCTGACCATCCAACCCGATTCATCGGCACCCCTCCCCGACCAGTCGATGTTGTTATTTATGATAGGCTCGCTTGTAATGGAGCCGGCTGGGTGACCCATCTATCTTTGAAGTGATAAGATCCAGCTACGACTTCGGATCGCACTCTCTTTGTGGCTAATGATATATTGTATCTACACACCACATGCAAATGTCGACGAGAGCATCCTCCGGGCGCAGGGCTCTAATGAATCGTCCTGCATCACGGGACGTTCCTCGGAGATTCAAAGTTTCGGTCGTTCGCTCGTCTGACCGTGCTTCCGTCGGGCGAAATCCCGCATGAATTCCGAAGACAACATTCATTCGTGAGGGCAGAGAATTCTCCCTGGACAAGCGCAGACGCCCGCAGCCTTTTTGCTTCGCAGAATGCAGTTTGCACAATGTCAATCGAACCAGCGTCGGAGCTTCCACGAGACATTGCCGCGGACGAGGCGGAAAATTGACGGAGCTTTTCCCGCATGCATTTCTCACCGAACGCCGATGATCATCGCCGCAGATACGCCGCGCCGCGACGAGCCTCTCCGAGAGCTCACAACAGCTGTGATTTCAAGGTTGCCGCAGCATACGTTCTCCGGAGCCAGACGCCCAAATCCAAACGGACGGCTTCAGTGAAGCAAATGACACCGCGCCGTCGTTCCTAATCGCGCCTCTCAACAATGACTCGTTCTCGAAATGGCTCTTCTTCTCCGCTCAGGGACAAATGCATGCTATTTCGAGCGTCGGCACGATGATGGCGTGGCTCGCTGGAAAGAACCTAATAGGAAGCGCTGAACCACGATCATAATAGCACGAGTAATTCGCAGATCGGTGCTGCGAAAGAACCTGTTCAAAGTTCACGATCCTCGTCCCGCTTACATTACCTCGGTTAGTCTCAGATCG
This sequence comes from Galendromus occidentalis, assembly GCF_000255335.2. Classification (NCBI taxonomy): domain Eukaryota; kingdom Metazoa; phylum Arthropoda; class Arachnida; order Mesostigmata; family Phytoseiidae; genus Galendromus; species Galendromus occidentalis. The sequence goes on from NW_003805439.1 coordinate 1,304,924, forward strand.
TTCAGAATTTGCGACAAGCTGCGACAGTGCCTCGCGAGGAGAAGCGGAATGCGCTCCGGGTCGTTCATTGCGACTCGCGAAGTGAAAACGTCGAATGATGGAGTTGCCGCTCCGGATCCCTAGTAAAGAACATGGAAAACAGTTGAGGACAGACAGATTCTTGCCACAATGCGATTCCCTTGCCCGATCGCCCTCGACTTCCCTGACAATGCCGCTGAACGAACGGAAAGTCGGACTCGAGCCGATTTCGGTGACCTATGGCATCGGCACAGTCTTCAATCTAATTTCATGCGCGTCGTCGAGTTCGACTGACGCTGAGGCGATAAGAACTGTTTGCGGATGGAAGCTTTTCGCCTCAATGTGTTTGTCGAAAATTCTCATCTACTAGAGAAGAGTCCAGAGCTGGTCTTGAACAGCGCATTCCATCTCCACGGTGTATTAAGGAGGAATGTGCCAGAACAGATGCGAGTGATGGTAGAAGATGTTCGGGAAACACTCACAGGCGTTATCGAGAGACCACATGTGAGCTCGGCCGCGCAAACAACATTCTTCTGTCGATTCATTGCTCTAATGACGATCGTGGAAGATCGAGTTTCCCGGAGCTGCCACGTTCTGCTCGGGCTCTGGTAGGATATCGAGCCTCATGGACGACCTTGTGGTCGCATCTCATAAGCGAGCCGTTGGTAGAGCTCGCGGTGGACGGGGCGGTCGAGCCGGTGGTATACGCGAATGAAACTCTCATGAGAATTATTGGGAGAATATCGCCGCGATCTCGATTCGAGATTAATATTTTTTCCTAAATGATGGAGTATCTCCTCCGGACCTCCGGAAATAATCATGTGATAAGATAATAATTGAGCTGTATTCTTCTCACCACCGACCATGAATTCGGATACCGTCATCGTATCAAGCTGGAAGATACTGGTGAGATCTGAGTTCGTCCCGCGAAAAGCTCCGCAAAGCTTTCGTCGAAGTCTCCCCCGCATCCCTGTAATGCACGGAGAGACTTGCGAAGCTTACCATTCACCCCCATCGGGATCTTGAAGGAATTTATCATCGTTCAAATGATGGAATTCGAATTCGTCAACCTCGCTAGTCGAACAGGTTGCACGAAGACCTGATCAGCGGCGATGGCGCATCTCTTTACGATACGAAGCGTTCCTCAACTTCAACGGCAGCTGCCGTCAGCTGCGGAGGTCACTTCTCATCAAAATACATCGTTCGCATTCCGTTCCGGCGGACCTTCCGCGTTCACCGTGCCCCGTGCGAAGTTTCCTGAAACCTTCTATCGTCGAAACCGAACGACCTCCAACAGCGGTCTCTCCGAGAAGATATAGTCAGCGCTCGATTTAGTGAAACGCGATTTGATAAATGTTTCTCATGAGGAATGATGCATTTCCTCATGGATTGGCCCCACATGAAGTAATGTGAGTCGCATTGGCGTATTGAAATAGCAAAAGTGAACTACTCCTGAAAAGTCGTAGCCCAAGCGCGGGGCGAGATCCTTCCGCTTTCGACTTCTGTACTTCCGCTCTACCTTGGTCTGCTCCGAGAAATGAATATCTCGGCTCAACAGCGGATCTATCCAGACGATGATGTCGACCCTGGCCGCTTGACTGCTACGATTGATCCATTCCAGTCAAATCAGGAAAAGGAAATTGTATAGGGGAATCTTGGAGAAATAATTTATGGAAAGAGCCGAGCCTCTGTGTTATGTCTGCCTTTACCTCGGGGGAAACATCTTCCCTAAATCTAGTGAACGCCTCGCAACAGTCATCTCTCTGGTCTCTGGTCAACAGCAAGGTTGACCGAATCGAGCGCTGATTGTAGACCGGTAAATCCGCGCGAGCAGGCTCGATGCCCTCGGGATCCCACCCGGATGCAGGGACCGCGAGTAGCTCCGTCAGACGCGATCTATATTGAAACTATGATTCATCACAAAAATGATTGGATGCTGATTCCTTCTTGGCTGGGTATGATGATTATTGTGTGAGAAATCATCTTATCTTGTTTGACGCAGGATAAAGAGCTCGACGACAAGAGAGAATGGGTGGGTAACAGGTCTCTCACCTCTTAGAAAGCATACTTGGCCGTGGTGGAGATTCATTCATCTGAGCCTCATCGCCGACGGGCAGTCGATTTGCTGTCCATACCGCCTCAAGATAGCGAAAGCGTCAAGCATATCTCCAGCGATGAGCATGGGCCACTATTTCCCTTTATGATTATTCCTTTAAGCTTCATCAACTTATTCGAAACCCATCGGACCGGAACTATGAGCAGAATGGTGCTGATACGAATCGAATATCGTGCTTTGATATTCGAGGAGGAAATTGTGTAGCCTGCCTCTCGCTGACGGAATCATGGATATTCGAGAGCCCTTCGAATCCACAGAAATTTATCGAAACGCAGCCGACCCATCCGTCGAGCATCTTCCTCGGAGCGGAGGATTGCACGAGGCATTCGGCGTCGTTGATAACATCGAATATATCTTCAAGCTCCGTTTTGAGATCATCTTTGACGCTTCTGGCAGTGATTGAGTGCCGATCACGGTGCGAACTCTATTGAGTTTGACGAAGTTGACAAGGTCTCTGAGAAGTCTCAAAAAGTTCCCTTGGGTACATTTTCCCCGCTTCCTGACCTCGACATCTTTCTCCCGTTGGCTGTCGAACGAGACTTCCCAGTACATAATATTCCTTCCGACGTTCGAGCTTATACGGAATCAGTGGTGACAGATAGTCTGAACTTTCAAGAAATCCCTGCAAGGTCTGAGGCGTTGCGACATTGCCAGCCATCCAAGGGACGGGGAAAAGCCCTCGTCCAAGAAAATGTTCGGTGTTTCAGGCTCCTTTGCCAGGAGATTTTACTGCATTCTTCCCTCAAGGGTACCCATCACCCTCGACTAGGAAGACCCGATTGATGATATCTCCTTTCATAAAGCTGCGGCTCGCGTAATCGATGCGGCACCGATTGGTTGACGGATCGGGAGCTGTCTCGAGCGATGGAGCAGAATTCGCAACACTCTACCCCTGTAGATACTCTAAGTGGAAATCTAGCGACCTGCGACGAATCTCCTCCGATGCTCTTGTGATCAAGGTCTTCGAGCTGACGAACGATCTTAATTTTTTTGGAAGCAATCGGAAAGCCGAGGGATGCGAATCAAGGAGGAGCTTCGTTCTAGATTGAAAGGACGGAAATACTTATTTCTGCTCGGACTCAAATCACCCCATGTCGGCTTGTGAATTGATTCGCCGTGTGACAGCTCCCAAGATAGAACTGCATTCCGGAGTTAAATCAATGCTCTGTTTTGTCTTGCAAAATCGCACGGATGTCTGTTTTTGGAACGTTCGGGGCAACAGGAGGAGGATCGACATTCCTCCTCGTATTACGACCTCCGGCGGTGTGAAGTCTGGGTATCGCCGCCATTCCGAGAAATGCCTGGCTTAGGTACACCCGAAAGTGCGAAAGACGGAATGCTGGCGAAACTGACGGGCTTTCCGCGAACGAGTGTGACGTTGTTGACAGCATAACGCATCGATTACCTTTCCGAGACTTGGTCGGGAACAAACCTAAGATTCCGTCGCGTGAGACCCCTCACTTCCGTACAAGAATGCCCAATTTCTCCCCTCCGACGCGGCAATTGAAAAGAGTACGGCTCCTGCTCGCGGCCATGGAGGGGGCGGGCTCACCCCTAAATTAAGGAATGTACGGTACGCATTCAACGCGAAGTCCGTCGACGGCGAATATTTGTCTCACGAGGATAGATTGGGGATCTGTTTGCCCTCAGGTAGGGGGACACCGACGTCGCGCCGCGTCGTCCTGTTCTCGAAACGCCGCATACAAAGCAAAGCAAGTGAACCCTTCAAGGCGCACAGAATACCGCGAGTACGTCGTCGATCTTACTTCTGATATTCGTCGGATACCGCCATTGTTCCCCGAGTTCTCGAGAACTTGGCAAAGCTCCATATTCGGATGGATGCTCCGCGTCGGGACCACGCGTTCCCGCCACGCGAGATTTCCGCAGGATTTTGGTTGACCGCAAGATCGCCCGAGGGAAAGGTAGCGGAAATATGGTATGAAGTTGAGCCTGTAAGGCCCTGATTCGTCGGCGAAACGATTATCCGATGAGACTGTAACTGTTCGGCAGAAGCATGGACAGTCCCTTTCCGACAGAGGTCCGCCGAGGCAGCTGAACACTCGTCTCGGAGCGGCTTCGATGAATAAATAAAAAAAACTCGTCTCGCGACGGCACGGCAACGATACGAGCTGCTTGCGGTATCATTGAGATCGTCTCGATGCATTGAGCGAGCACTCGTTCGCTAACGAATGAGAAGCGACCGAATGCTCCTTCTCTTTCGTTAGGATAAGCATTCGGATCGACTTATCCCGCCGTGAGCTCTACTTTGAGTTAAGCGACACTTTCGGACTTCGATAGTTTTTATTCTGATGGTGGATCGAGCGTAAGTCGTTGTGTTATATCGAGGATCGAGGGGAGGGATCTCGTCGATTCGGAACCGATGCCTCTCGTCTCATCGATCTCGCTGGATCAGAAAGTCCTGGGATTCCTATATATATCCTGCGACTGAATAATTCCTCTATGACGTCAAAGAATCTCAAGAGCCTCGTCGTAATCCACAAGAGCCGCGAGCGGACTCAGGCGCTCGATATTTGTACATACAATATGTTCAGATGCTCGATACACTCGGTTCTGTGTATCTAGGAAACGGCGAGATCAACGACCGTAGGAATGTACTTTCTTAGAATGACCTCACTCGTGACCGGCTTCCTGAATCCATGCAACACGCGGAGCTCCTTCATCTTCTCTCAATATATTCGACCTAGTGTGCATTGCGATCCGCCGACACAGGAAAGTGAGCCTGGCGATCCGCGACGCGGTTCCAGATTGAGGGCCGTATCTGTCCTTTGATTGGGCGCCTCCATTTTCCTCCGGCCAAATATTCTCATTCAACAGTTTGTATGAATCCGTTGCTTCCGTCGAGGAGAACTTTTTCCCCTGATCGGAATAGCTGCGTGGCTCCATGGGCGGCGACGATGCACGGTAAACCGTATTCTCGGGCGACGACGGCTCCTTCACGCGGAGAAGGGGGCACGTTAGTCAGCTAAACATCCGTCTTTCTTGGAAATCGCAGGCTGCGAAAACTCCGACGAACTTACCGTGAGATATGAGTCCTCCAAGCTCGGTGACGACCCCACCGAGAAGCGGGAAATAAGGACTCCAACCGATGTCGGTGGCATAGGTGATTAAGATGTCGCCTTTTTGAATTTGATCAGCGTCGTCTATCGACATCACAACGCGCGCTGTCGCTATCGCGGTCCCTTGCGAAACAGGGGTGCCTTCCATCCGACGAGTTCCCTTGACGTCAAGCGACACCGGAGCCCAATTTATCTGTCAAAGGAGAACTTCGATTCAGAGTCTTCATCGGGGGCCGCCGTCCCTTAGGAAACCGTGCGTCGGGAGGGCACAACACAAAGACTCTCCTTTGTTCTCATGCTCCCTTCCCATCGCGAGCTCGGATTTCCGGAAGGGTGTATCCAAAATAATCTCACCGGCTTCACAGGGAGACCAGTCACATGCTCGGGATAGACGTCCTTCGCCGCTTTTTCCTTTATTCGCATCCGGTTCATGGCTCGGACGATGATTTTTGGAGAGCGCGACTCGATCAATTGGTAGATTTCCGAAGGGACCAAAAAGAACATCAACTCAGGGTCCGGGATCAAGCCCTCCCGGACGAGCTGATCTGCGAGTTGGCGGAACAGCAGACGATACTTGTGGGAAGCGAGTATGAGATTCGACTTGGCTCGCTCTCGATTCGCTATTCCTTTGCGCACTCGTTTCAGGACATATCGAAGCGCGAGACGCTTCGGTAGGTTGAGCTTGATGTCGAGACTCTGGATCAAGTCGTCGAGGCTAGTTTCAGATTTTTCAGCGAGTTCCGTCACTCCAATCATCGACTGGATGGTTTTCACAACTGGGGTTGGATCCATGCCCCACGGTCGGCTCACTAGATCAAACTGAAATGATAATCAAACTATCGATTCGACACGGGAATTTCTCGAGGATAAACCCCCCTGAACTCCTTAGTGGATCGACGAACCAGGGAGGCAGAGAGAGGAGAAGATTTTTCGCGGAAATATGGAAAAGTAAATATCTGAAGACATATTTTGCTGGAGAATTGGTGTCCCACCTCATTGAGGCACCGGTGCCCGTGTTCCTTGAGAAACTTGGTGAAGAGACCGGCGCTCGCGGTCGAATCTTGTCTGAGTTTCTCGAGAGCTTCCTCGACGGGGAGCGTTTTGAAACCAAGTCCATAATCTTCCTGCGCCTGAAGGCTCAGCTTCTGGAGGGAAAGCGGAACATCCGCGCTCACGAGATTGTTGCACGAAGCAACCATTTTCGCGAAGTCGCCGTAAACACGCGCTGTGTAGCCTGACACGGTCGGGGGAAGAGGAAAATTCTGCTATGAGTCTCGAGAGATTCAAAGAAAGTCCTAGAGTCCGGCACTCGACTCGAAACAGTACGCCTAGGGCTCCGAAGGGCTGAAATCTGACCTCCTTCTGAATGCGACAGCAGTGTCAACGCGAGAACGTTGTTGATCGTTCCGAAGAACATTTGTTTCGAGTGACCTTCGAGGGCAGTTTCTTGGAGATCCGTTGAACTCAAAATTCGGATCAGCATTTCTTTGCTCGTCTTACAATCCTCGAGTGAGTGCTCCGTATTCCTCACAAATACTTCCGCCTCCTCGAGGGCTCTATCGGCTTTCCATAAGTCCTGTAACGTGGAAGATCTCGCTCACGGTCCCGTTTCCGGCAAGAGGCTCGCAAAATCTCTCCGGCGGTCACTTACGCGGATGAAGTGGAGCAAATTCGGCCGCATCGGTCGAATGGCGTAGCGCCTCTTGTTCTCGGCTCCGACCTTGACGATTTCGTCGTCAATTATGCGGCCACACATTGATATCGAGAAACCTTTCGATATGACGTCATCTCGGGTATAATCTGTCATCATCTGCAAATAGAGCTCCTAATTCATTTACCCACCTGCTCGGGTAGGTCGAGGTCCCATCATCGACTCGGATTGTTTGATCAACGTTACAGTTTTTCGGAGGGGTTCGGACGCCTTACCGTGAAAGTGCCGAAAAAGCATTGAGCATTTTGACGGAAAAAGAACTGATCTCTCGAGAAATGCGCCTCGTACGGTTTCAACCCTTGCATCTTCACGGTCATGGCCTGAAATCCGGGGATCATGCCTATTCTCCAGTTTTTCATGCCGTGGTAGAATAATCATCAGAAGCGTAAAAGTCGCATATATCTGTTCGAGCACATTCCTCTCGCTGAATGATGCTTCGACTCACTTTGAACATACGACAGAACGATCTGAACGTGGTGTCGAGCGTCAGCGGTGAGGGGCTGCCGCCGAAAACTTCTCCCACGTTTGCTTTCGATAGACAATCGTATTCGCACACAATTCCCTCGTCGGTCTCATGATATGATTCGAATTCAGAATCTAAAACGTGAGCTGAGGTCACTGGACGGGCTTGGAGCATGAACAACTGACCCCCGGGAGCGAACGCCCATTCGGTATCTCGTTGAGACGCGTAGTGCTCCTCAACCGCCCGAGCCGCCGCAGCCAGCTGAGACAGACGATCCTCGGTCAGACACGCTTCCGAGCTCCCGTCCCGCACGTCAGTGATATCTTGGGTTCCGCCTCCGTCGAGCATCACGGTGCGGAGTTTCTTTGATCCGATTGAGGAGGAAATCACTCGTCCTCCCGAGGGTGTTTTCTCCAAGACGAACGTATCGGGATCAGCTGTGGCGGCAACAACGCTCTGAAAAATTGGTGCAGTGAGCTTTATCCGGATCGTGATGATCCCTGAAGCGAAGAAGCGGCTCGCTTCGTGCTCTGTGATTGAATCCGATGCGATCACATGGATCAGAGATACGGATTGAACAAACCTCCCCGAGCCCGTAATTCGCTGTGACTGTTATGTAGGCGGGGTTAGACGTGACTGGATCCACGGTGAACATGACTCCGGAAACTTCGGAGGGAACCATCTCTTGTATGCAAACAGCCATAGGGCAATTGACGGGCTGTCCGTACCGTCTGGGCAAGAAAAATCCAATTTCAATCCGGACTCGATGTCAAGCAAGTGGGAGAACTCGTGATCCATGTTCGATATATTGTCGGAGTCCTCACCTTCTGTACTGAACTGCGACGAAAGAGAATTGGCTCGCCCAACATTTCGCCACCGATTCGAAAATTTTCGAGAGGCCTTTGACTCCGAGCAATGTTTCCATTTGACCAGCAGCCGACATGTCCTCCGAATCTTCTCCGCAAGCAGAGGATCGCACGGCGAATTTCGTGGTGTCGACATCTTCGAAAATTCGACGTAATTGCCGCTCGATATCGCCTCTCACTTCGAGCGGGAGCGGCTGCCTCCCGATAGTGGATACCGCACTACACGGGAATGATTGCATAAGAAAAACTCGGGCACAAATTACGGATGTGGCCTGCGGTTCCTAGCGAACTATCTCCGAGAGTAGCGACTTACTTTTCGCAAATTCTTCGTAATTCATCGGCCCGTAATTGATCGACGATTGAGCTCTGCAGATGATCGATCGCTCCCGACACTTCCCTCTGTCCGATGAATTTCGAGTATGCTTCCGTCGTCACTGCGACACCTCTGGCGACTTTGAACTGTAATCGAATTATTTGATTCCAATTAAGACCGGCGCGGAGGAAAAATGGAGCCATAGCGATTCGTGGCGCGAAATCGATGCGCATGTATCCTCAGGGTCGCTCACTTTTTTCGACTCGGAGGCGAGCTCGGTCAGAACCGCCAGAGAGCTTGCTTTTCCTCCGGTGAGACTACCGTCAGAACAGCTTGCATCCTCGAAGCTCACAACGTTCGATGTGCTCCTCGGCGACGTGTTGATCATGTGCTTCGCAACTTTGGGAATCATAGGTGTCACCCGAGTCCTTGGAATAGGGCAGAATAGAATTGTGAAGACAAGTATACTTGCACACTCGCGCGCAGTCAATCTTCGTCACAGGCCCCACACAACCTCGTCGGTTTCCAAGCATTCGAGTTCGCGTCGTGGTCTCCCCCCTCGCCCACCCCCTTTACGTACTACAGCGTCATGATTCGATTGTAGCCCACTCACCCGAGTCCCCCTATAAAAACTCCGAACCCTTCTCTATCATCCAGAGACATTTTGAAGAAGCGAACTTCTCTTCTTCGATACTCGGAGTTGAACTGGACGATAAAACTGGAGTTTTCCAACTCTTCGAGTAGCTGGACTTTCATCGAAGGCAACTTATCTGCAATCGTAAAGCGTCGATATCAAACGGAGTTCTGAGCAAAATCCAAATTCTATGAAATTCTTTCATCCCTTCCTGCATTTGAACACACTTGCCGCTTTGCAAAACGAATTCATTCCGTATCCGGTCGCCGTTCATGATATTCTCGGTGATTCTATCGATGGGGGTGTGGACGAAGGAGGGGTAAAGAATCGCCCCAGACGTCAACGACGGTGAGAGATTGGCGATTCTCGAAGCTTCAACGTAACATGAAATCCCATTCTGTCGGTGGAAATCTAGTTAGGACCTTACTATCGCTGATCTATTGCTGATCCGAGAAGAGTATTCGCGAGAGAAAGAGCTTTCGGGCATTGTCTCGAGACGTCCCGCCGTACCCTCGTGTATCCCATAAAGCAGCCGAGCGACTCGACAGCTGATGACTCTTTTTCGTGACTTCTCGTCTTCTGTCCAAACGCATAAACTTCTTCCTCGTAGCTCTCAGCTCCTGGGACATTTTCTCTCGTTCGGAGTTTCCCCACAAACGAGTAAGTCTGAACCAGAGTATCGATTTCCCTAAGGTGATCGTTTAAACTCTCGGGATTCGATACCAGAGGGAGCAACTCGAGTGATGGATTCTTACACAGAGTGAGAGCCAAGTGTCTTTCTGATTGGAATCCACCAAGATCAGCTAAGTTATTGATGAAGTTGGCGCTGTGGAGAATAGCGATCATGAGCCTCGAAACTTCTGAACCATCAGGAAATTCACACCGGCTCAAGAACTCACGTGAACACGAAACGAACATGCTCGTCTTTCCCCGTGGCTTGGTTTCTGTGGAAATCACACAGATTCTCCTTAGTTTCGGGGCAGCTCCGGAATATTGACCATTCTTGTAGGGAGTTCTTCAATACCCGTGCCCTGATGCGAATATAAAATGATGAACTATCATTAAGTACCTGAGGAGTCCATTGAACGATATTCTCCAGCGGCGCATGGGTATCACACACTCGAGCTTGAGGCCATCGATGGCGAACGTGTCCTCCGTTGACAGATCTACGCTCAGCTCTTTCGTGAAAACATAGGATGCCGCAAGAGTTCTGAGATAGAGGAAAAGTGAAGCGATTCTGTCAGATTTCCTGGCGAAGTTAATCGCCAGCATTTGTCCCGAAGGCGACGTACAGAAAATCGCCACTTTGTCATCGATTTTCTTGGCTTGCAATCGTTTGGTAGGGTACGGCCATTCCTCTTCGAACTCGCGGGGATTCGGAATCGCTCCGTAAACGAAAGGATCTTTGCTGAGGAGATCAATCAGCGGGGCGAATCTCATTTTCCTCGAGTTTCTCGAGATCCACAGAATGATCCGAAGAATCACATATCGGAACCAGGGAATCCAGTCCAAGTTATTCGGTTCCGGTGGAGCACACATGATCGCGATGAGAGCACTTCTCCGGCGGTCGGCTCTCAACTAGTCGACTTGAACAATGAAAACCATCAACTGGTGGCTCCTTACGGACAACGATATCGTCTACGTCACTACGCGGATAGGCGTAAATCCGTCTCACGCTGCCGGTAGTGTCTCCGCGTAGATGGAGGACCTAAGGTCGTTTCGTGGTCGACCTCCCGCAAACTTCTTCTGTCACTCAAAACGAACCCGAATGCCGGCCAACTCGCTTACGTAAATCAGTTGTCATCTCGAATCAGAAAGAGCCGAGACTGCCCTCACCCCTTCCACTCCGTTCCGAAAGTGACGACCTTGATGGCGACCATCACTGGCGGAACAGAAATTGCTGTGGAGAACATCATTTCTTTCAATGTTTGTCTGTCGTCGCACCCTCTCTTCCCTCGTGCTCCTTTATACATTCACTGAGAGCCATAGGAAGATTCTGTACAATCTATACAGAATCATTCCGTTGGACAAGGCGACTCGGTGAGGATGAGGTGTCACGCCAGCGCGGAGCCTACTTCGCTCTCGCTTAGCTTCTCCGAGAAGACAGTGCCCTCGAGTGATTTCTGCTTTCTGATTATCTCATTGCAATCACCTCGTCGAATCTCCCGGGAGGCGTATCCGATCACTGACAAGAGATAAAGGCGGCTTAATCATGAGGCGGACAGAAACGCTAGGATTTAGCTTGCACGCGAGGCTCAGATAATCAATACGACAGTCGTTCGGATGTCAAGCCTTTCGGTGAACTTTCATCTAAGTCGATGGAAGGCATGGCGATCAACTCGAGATATTGTTCATCAGGGAATCTGCCAACGCCCAGCGAACGGGAGCGAAGCGGCGGGTATCTGGCTGAGGGATCCGAACTCGCCTCGCACACCAGCTCTTGGTAGAATTCCAGTGAATCGCCTCAAGGTGAGAGAATGGCCGACCGGAAATATGATTGAGCTCCCACCGAAAGATAATATGTTCGGCTGCTCCTTATCCGAAGATGGGATTCCGAACGAGCGGAGCCATTGATCCTTGCGGGAGTGCGTAGACGCGAGCCAGGAATGATTCCGAAGCCGCCGAACCGTCATTGGCAGTCTGGTGAAATAATTCGGTCGTTTCTCGATTGTGTGTACGCCTTAGGCGAACAAAATTCTCTCCCACTAATTGTATAGTTCGCTGAACCATAAGATATCGGCTGTTTATCGAACGGAGAGGAGCCCCCGCAAGGAGTGGATCCTCATTATCGCGAGATCGCTAGCTTACTGTATCGAGCGGCCACTGAATCTTTGAAAGAATTTGCAAAAGACAACGGCACCACGCTGTCGCCTGCCAATAGTCTTATCGATCAATCGGGGATTGAGATCCTAGAACTTGCAGCGTCATTGGGTGTTGGAGAGGCCAAACGTTGACGAGTTTTATCTCTGAATTACATATTTCAGGGAGTGACGCTTCCTCAAGAGTTAAAGGAACTCGGCGCACACAGTGCCCGTTAGACGGACAGCGGGATTGGAACCAGGCTCCCTCAATCAATGCCTAAGAGGACTTGAACATGTGAAGCCCGACTTGCACCTGGGCCTTCTCGACCTCGATCGTATCCGAGCCCGCGGTCGCCCCCGACCTGGAAGGAGAAATGAGGCTGTCGAACATTCGAATTTCAATCGTGGGTTTCGGGTATTTATTCGGTAACTCGTAGAATTACGAGTCTAACTCTTCGGGGACAGCCGTGGTCTCCTGTGCTTTGCCGAGAACAATAGCAGCGTTGAAAGCTTGTTTGAGGAATCGACTCCCAGAAGGGATCTGGGAAGAACACGAGCTTTGTTGGCTGCGCCAGTTGAGCTCAGAACCACCGCGGAGACTCTCTCGATCGTTCCTCTGTAGAGAGCGCACTTGCCTCTGGGCGACGATCACAGAGTTCTGCGAGAATGAAGCACGTAACGAGGATTCTCTTCCGCGAGGAGGCGGGAAAAACGCGCACCGCGAGACGATTACTCTGCCCTCGGCTCGCGGAACTCGATTAAACCGACAATGAGCTCGAAATTTCCGACGCAGTCAACCCGAACCGTTCTGGAGCCAGCGTACAGGGAATGGAGGTTTGGATGGATTTTTCAGGCTGCATCACACCGTGAAATAGGGAAGTTTCATCAAAGCGAACATTTGGGAACATGACAGCGCAGGTGTTGGGAAAGCGCGACCCACAGAGACACGCCCGCCGCTGGCGTCTTAACTACCAATCCTGGTCATGATATTTCCTATCAGACGATTTTCATTTCTCAGATACAATGGACCTGTCAGCTGGGAGCTCGATCCTTCTCAGGTGTTGTATGTAGATTGGCAGCAACTCGTTGTGAATTCGTTCAGACTTCGGCTTGACTCTCGCGGGATTTCTGTTAGCTCAGCGGATCATCGAACCCTGGCTAGGGGACCCGGGGCATCGGCGATTTTTTAGGCAGAACTTTGCTCGATCGCCCGGATGCTCGAGTATGTGGCTCGAATTGCTCTCCTTCTCCCACGATGAATTCGACATCGAGGTTGATCGGTTCTATCGTGGATGGCACACATGTCGAGGAATCGAGTCCCGCGTTCCGCCGTCTTCGTGAAGCCTCTCGTTCCGTCGAGTAGAGTCTCGTCCCCTGACCGCAACGAGCGGGTCTCTCCATAAACCGCGAAAACTTAAGGCAAGCAATGCTCATGGGCCATGAGAGCGTCTTGAAATCAGAAATCATTCGAACTTCTCTTTTCTGAGTAGCAGGAAGCGTATAAAATTAGATTCGCCATTAGGAATCGAGTAGTGAGTGATAAATCCACGTTGTTTCCGAACAGAATTATCGAGCTAGGCAAATGCTCATGGGCATCATGGAAAGGGATGACAGCGCGAGCGACCCGCCTTCTCGGGATACCAGAGTTCACTCCAATCGCCGAGATCTATTATGTGCCTACCGGTTCGAGAGGCAAACCTGGCGAAAGTTCAGGATAAATATACTCGCTAGCCCGGTCCCAGCCCCATTGACGGAGAGTCGCTCGAACGACGATTTCCGGAGAACGAATTTCTAGCAGCTGTAGAATCCAGGACGGGGCTAATAGAAACAAAAAATCGGGGCCGTGAAGAAAACTTTTGCGCTCCATTCGATCCACCAGCTGGCGGAACAGCAGTCGATATTTGTGAGTGGCCACGATGAGGACAATCTTGCCAAGCTCTCGGATGGCAATGCCCTTCCGCACTCGACGGCTCAAAAACCTCAATGACTCTCGCCTCGGATAATTTAGTTGATCTTACCCGCGGCCAGCAGCTCGTCGGAGGGATAGCTTCTTTTCAGCAACTTGATCAGGGGTTCCATGGTATGCTCAAATCATTGTCCTGACTACGGGGAGCGGGCTCGTAGCCGATAAACATTACATAGGATCATTCGCAGGGGCGCAGATTTGGAAACTGAGCATCAGCGTCTATCGACGAGAATCTGAAGGTTCTGTCCATTGCGCGAGACGGTCATATGATATCGTGGGACGAAACCATTCCTCGGCAAGACACCACAGTCCGTGTTTTTCCAGGAAGCCTCTGAAGAGCTCTGATGTTAGGGTGGAGTCGGTCTCCAGCGATTCGAGTGCGTCTCCGGGCAAGAGATCCTCCAAACTCGAACCATAGTCGCTTGAAGCTCGGAGATTGAGGGCTTGGAGTAATCGTGGAACATCTGCACATTCCACGTAGCCGCAGGAAGCCACCATTCTCGCGAAATCCGAATAAACTGTCGGAGAGAAACCTTGAAATAAATCGCCCAGAGGCAAGTTCGTGCATGTAGAGATCGGGTTGAGGACCAAGTTGGATATGTGTTCGGAGCGGCTTCCCAAACTGATACTCACCGCCCTCCGCACGCGAAAATGAACTGAGAACCAGACGCTGTGGATCGTTCCATGAAACAATTGGCTCGCGTGCAACTCTTACACCACTCGTTGCAACATTGGTGACCTCATGGTTCGGACTCGGCAAGAGCTGCAGTCATTTAGTGTATATTCCGTCTCTTCGATGGATTCTCCAGCCTCTGCCAACTTTTCTTCCGCCGACCCCATAAACTCGAGAGGGGGAAGGCGAGGCTCTGCTGTAGAATGACGCTGATTCGCTGATTTTTCCGAATTGTACGGAGTTAAGATTTCTACACTGGGGGGGGGGTCCCCACTCTCGAGAAAAGGCTTCCCATTCTTCAAGACCTTCAGACCTCGTGAGTGCGCCGTGTGCGGGTCAAAAACGTAAAACTATCAACCGAATGGACCCTCGAAAGAGGAAATTGTGCAAGCGATGAAGGTCAATTTTTCCTCCATCTTGGGAGGAGGCAACGAGGACGGATCCTACAATAGGTTATCGTCACGGGCGTGGAACTCCCGTTGAGAACCTCGCCGACATTTGCCTTCGAGAAGCAATCGTATCCGCTCCCGAGACCCCCGTCGCCCTCGCGATGCATCTCAAACTCCGAGCCGAGGACAAGCATCGAGATAACAGGACGAGTCTGCAGCATGATGAGTTGTTCGCCCACCAAGGCCCACTCACTCAGTCCATCTATGGGACGCGAAATGTTATCCAATCGCGAGAGCTGCGTCGAGACGGTTACTTTCATCGAGCCAAGTCTTCCGATCTCGACCTGAAGTGTTATCTCGCGAATTCTGCCCTCCTTGAGCGAGGCAGTTTCTTTGACCCGATGGTCCCGCTAGACAGGCACTCGCAGCTCATCGGTAGTTCTCCTAAGCTCACAGAAGCTGGGGTCGGTGCTCGCGGACACAATTCCCTGCAGGGGAAACATCTGATTACAGGGAGAGCGCCACGTTCCATCACTAGAGCTCCGATCGGGCTAGGGAAATTTTCAATTCATTGAATAGGTGTTTCTGAATGCTCCGGGGCTGTCCGGTGGACGCCTGCGGGAACAGTATTTCGCCCTAGATGAGGCCGAAATAATGCTGGTGGTATGTCCAATGGTTCTTTGTCGACTCTCTCCGCATGAAGTTAACGCTTCGATTCCGACAAACCGTTGATACTGCTCGGTGCTAGAAGGAACTGACTGGACCAGCACACGGGTATGGTCTCGAAAATTTCCGGCAGTCCCAACGTTGTTCCCATCTGACCAGCTGCGGACATATCCTTCGAGTCTTCCTCACAAGCTGACGATCGGATCGCGAATGTGGTGTCATTCCAGGCCTCGAGTTGAATCGTGAGGTGATTCTCAAGGTCGTCGCCGATGGACTGCGGCAGCGGCTGGCGACCGAACCAGGAAACCGCTCTGGGAGAATCCATGACGGTGTAAATCGGTCGAAACGGCGCAATTTGACTTTCCACCGGAGCGAGATCCATTCGCCTCGCAAGCAATAGAGGTCACTGTGAGTCCTCTGGGCACTAGAAAGTTCGAGTAAAAGAGCGGAAAGAATCCCGAATCGGAGAGCGTCGTTACGAGCCGGAGTTCCTCGAGACGATGCACGGAGTTGCGGTTGATTCCTTTCGAAAGTGGGGAGCTGACGACGTCCCCGTGGTCGACGGGCGAGCCTCAGCGGCATTCGAGCTCGCTTCGCCCCTTTTCAGATTCCGATCCATACACATCACATTTCCGGAACTCGGCGCTCTCGCAGCCGACTCCTTCGACGAAAAGAACGCGACCCCCTTCATCTTCCAGTTTCATTTGGAGCAGCGAATCTTGCACTACCGATTCTCGGTGTTCACGCTGGTGGTGAGCGAGCTTTCCCAAACTCTTCTCGAATCTCCAGCACCGGAAAGCCGTCTTCAGAGAGACTATCGGGAAGAGCGACGACGGCTACAGAGGTTGCTCTGTATCCGAGCGGCCAACGATTGAACACGGGTCCGCCTCGTCGTTGCTAGTAATTCTGCTGTCTGTACCTCGAGGTTTTTCCTGACAGCTCGTGGCGTTATTGTGTGTCGCGGAGCCTAATCGATCCTGCAATGCGCGTGCTAGAGATACATAGATTATCACCCCTAACGTGAGACACGTTCCTCGGCCCGGTCGTAGAGCTATCTTTATTCAACATACAGAGAAGATCGGTTTGCGAATTCATGCGATCGAGTTCTGTGTTCAGAGGGTCGACGGCAGGCTCCTCAGTGAGGTGAGGAGATTTGAGCTGAAGCCCTCGTATGAGCCACGTCGCTCCGTGGCATGCGACCGCTGACGATTTCTTCTCACCGCTCGTGATTTTTCGTCCGAATGCTCACAGTTCTTGTTCTTACCCCGGTCCCCCGGTCTCAGTCGAAATTCCTCGTGTTTTTAGTTCGCCGTCAACAGAGAAAGGGGTGAGTTTGCAGCGAGCGGTCAGTTGCCTTACAATCAAGGTTGAAACAGCCAAGATTGAGTGAAACCCGCCATAGACCAAGTATGAGAGATCGATTGGTACAGGGTTGAGGAGCGAGCAGACGTTCGGAATGGAATAATCCGACGGCCGCGATTTTTTTGGGAAGTTTTCACTGGAAAGGAATCCAAATGGAACTATTTGATGACGGCTGAGAGACTTCAGGAACAGGGCGATCCCAGCGGAAGATAGGAATATTCAGATTGGAAAATCAAAGACGGCCCAAGTGATCATCATGCCATTCTCTCCTGAGTCGCTGCGATGCGACGGGGAACTGGAGAGACGAAAAGTTTATCCCTACTCCTCCACGGTGAAGTTCGGGTGTCGATTGGAAGCGACTCCGAAAATCCTGGTTCTTCACCTGATCCTCTGCATTCCGGCGCAATCCACCTTGATCAGCTGATCAATTTCAAGTTACGTCCAGACCTCAGAGCGATGATGTAAGCTCAAACTAAGAGGGACCTTAAGAAGGAAGAGGCCAAGGGCACACTCTGTAGTTGGCTCTTTCTCAGCTGCTCCCATGGTTCAGGAATAGCCAGAATGAGGGTATCGTGCCCGGGAGCCGCGTTCGACTCTCCTACCGGACCCGGAGGTTCATGGTAGGACTCCGCGCCGAGGCGAGAAAGATCTGGACAGCATATCGGGGACTTCGTTTTATTCCTGCCGAAATCAGAGGACTATCGGACTATGAATCCGATCTTGGATTTGACTATTCGGGAGTCTCTTCTGGGACACGATGCGATATGAATCATCCGCGAACAGTCTTGGCGACTGGGAATGGACCATTAGGGCATAGTGAGCTCGTCGCGGAGACATCTTCTGGCGTTTGCATTCTCATCATTGAAGAACAGGACTATTGATATACATATATTACACTCCTCGGCCTCTGGGAGCTCCTCCCCGACCTCGTAGACCACCTCGTCCACGGAAATCTCCGCGTCTTCGTCCACCTCGCCCTCCGCCTCCGTTGTTTATGTCTTCTTTGACCATTTCGATCACCTCGTCGGGTATGCGGAGAAATCGAATGGTGTTACCCCTGACGTAGCACTCGGGAATCCGCCAGAATTTGTCTCCTTCCTGTTCAAAGGGGCATCGGTGAGGTCGGTGAGTACCATATCTCTGGAGAGAAATCTGCAGGTGGGATATATTCCGATATGAAGTCTGCCCGTAGGACTGAAATTTGGTGGAAGCATACCCTTGACGTACAGATTACTTCTCTGAGGTTGATATTCATCCAGTTGTCACAGCTGACTAGATGACCGTTGTACGTTTCCCCATTTTTTAACTCCACCAGCTGTAAGATAGCCTCATATCATCAAGAGAAACTCAAACTCAAACATACGGGTTCATTCCTCGGATCCTAGCCAACAGAACGAGCCGTAATGCCAGCTAGAGCATCTTTTACGACTCCCTCAGAGGATTCCGTCGCTAATCGGACTCACTGAACAAATTTGGAGTGTACAGACTTGGATCGAATTCTGAAAAAGCCAGATTAACTCACCATCGGATGATTCTGAGCGGTTCTCAGGAGCGACAAGGGGAGCTGTAGAAAAAACGTAGTACCCAAAGTTAGCGATCTTAGCCTGAAGCACCAGACGTAAGGGGGCTAAACGCTCAATATGCCTTTACGTAACGTCCGACCGAATGTTCCATACCATTTTCGCAGAGAGAGGGATTCTCCCCGGGAAATGTTCCTGCTCGCGAATCGGGGGCACTATTTCACACTTTTCGTTTGAGCGCCGCGGGACCTCCTCCCCGCCGACTATGATAGTGTTTGTTTACGAAACTCTCTATGCGGCTGATCGCGATCGCGCGCTGAATCTCACACGTGAACTGAAAGCTCTGCGCCAATGGTCTACTCCCTTGATTTCGTCACGGAACAGGGAGGATGGAGACGCTAGTCCTTGAACACACAAGACCGGAATTGAATCCGACGGATTCTCGCTGGAAAAGGCCCGGACTTCGGCGAGAGCGGTAGAACACAACCGTGCTTCCCGGCGAGTCGGCATTTACCGTCTGTCAATAGAGCACCAGCTGCGGGGTGAGAGACTCTCATAATAATATGCTCACGATACGATTCTTCTCGTGAGGGGTCGTGGAGTCTTAAGCCCAAGTATACTGCGGATATTTTCCGCAAATCTAGTATCTGGAGGAAACTGCTCTATGAGACATCCGACGCAGAGAGAAATCGAAGGAATCGAATGAAGAATCAATGTCTCACGGTGGCTATTGGTACGAGTTCCTCCGAGAGGACTCTCGCTCAGCTGACCGGTGCTAGTGCGTGAAGTTCGACATCCCAGCGCGAATAATCAAAACGAACACTTTCTGCGCCGAGATTGGAAGGTTGGTGCTCGAAACAGATTTGATCCAAACAATCCAGAAGATTTGTTGAACACATTCTCCTAAACTGCTGCCCGCGGCTACAGCTGTTCCGAGGCCGTACAGGGTGACACATCCTCGATTTTCTTCTCCTTGAAGTTTTTTCCAAGGGTATCCGGCGAACGTTGTACACTAGAGAAGCGTTTGGGATCACGCATACAAAAATGGGTTTCGGGTTTGGGAGGTGTGTCGTGATACGACGTTAGTTACCCTGGCGAGTGATAGAATCGCTTGTTCCCGCAGGATGCAGAGCTCGTACGAATGGTCTCTCAGAGCCGACAGGAGCAACGATGGAAAATGGCAGCAGGTAGATCTCCAAGACGTATTCCGGGAGTCGGAAGCTACAAAACTGTGGTTTTACCTCCTGGCAGACGGAGAAATAAACGCTTGCGATCCGAGCCGAGGTGAGAAAACGTTTGGGTCTACTGAGCGCCCTCGAACCAGATTCGTGCAATTAATTATTATCAACCAGCGCGATAGAACTCATGGAGTCATCCCTTTCAGGATGCAATGGGCGCCATGGGAGCGCCATGTGCGAAAAATGCTTCCCGCTCGCAGGTCCGTCGGAGGACGCTGAAGGTTACCTCTGCTCCGCACGCTTCATGGACAGTTGGACGTGGTCTGATCGACCAAGTAAGTCCAGCAGATGAAATCCCACTACATCACGGAGCTCTATGGAGTGGGATTTCAGCTCTAACATTCGTCACGTCATCGCAGGTGCCGCTCACATCGGCAAATATCTCAACGAGCTGGAAAACGAGGAATATTCGATAGCTTGCGAGTCTGCCTGCACTACGTTATGGTCCCAGCGCTTGCGTCAACAGCTGGTTCTTACCGAAAGATTCTTCCTCGCTCACAAACGACTCGCGAACGAGGCCCCCGGAAGCTCGTCCGGCAGGAAGAACTGCCCGGGAAATTTCACAAAGCAAGCGTAAGCGTACAATCGACGCGGAGATTCCATCGGAGGCGATTTTGCCGAAAGAAAAAATTAATGACTGAAAGCCTCGACCATATCCGTTTTTGTTTGCAGCTCAACTGAAGCCCAAGCCACGAACTCTGGCTCGACTAATGCGGCGAATGCTGATTTCGCCGAGGCGAAACCAACGGAAGCTTTAGCTCGCCTTGGTTCTAAAGCTGCGTTGGGATTCGCGTTTGCCTTCCTCAAACGCGCTTGGCGATGCGGCGAAGATGGAGATCTATGCTCTGATCTGTTACGGGACGCTCTACAGGCACTTCAGGTGCTTCCGCCAGCAACTCTCTTCCGGCACGAGAACTCTGTGTGGCTAGAAGTAGTTGCCATGAGCCACAAATTCCTCCGGAACGTGATTTTGGGGTGAGTTTGTCGGTGAGGACCTGTGGGCGTGGACGCTTCCGAATATACAATCTCGTTCTACGATTCCTTCTCACTCTCTCTGAAGGGAGTTGAACATGAACGTTCCCGATGTGGATCGTCAGCTTGCCTTGCGCCTGATGTTCGAGTTGGTTTTGCAACAAGCGTCTCTGAGCCAAGTTTTGTCAGCTGTACAATTGCTCTGGATGCTGTGGGGTAAAGCCGACAACCGTCAGCCACGAGCGATGTGTGCGCCGCTCGTCTCCGTTCTCAAGAAGTTCCATCGCATAGCTGACGAAAGCGAGGTAGGTTTGTCGAACCCACAATGTCCCGATCGAGTCTCCCGACTTCGAAATCCCGCAATCGTTCCGGATGGAAGGCGGGAAACCCAACCAAGTAACCAACCTGCGTGCATATGCAACAGTGGCCGAAGGACGATGAGCGCGTCAATCCGAATCGCGCATTGCTGCAATTTCTCACCTTGCCGACGGTGGATTCGGATGCTGGAGGCGAGGAAATTCTGATTGATCTGAAGCAATGCGCCATGATCATCATGGCGCTGCTGGACAAGATGGCTGCTCCTCACCTCCCGAAGTCTCTCAAGGGCCGAGAAGACATTTACAATCCTGTGAGTGGAATTTGCTCGCGCATTGATATCGACCACCCAGGATCGGGTCGGCCACTCTTGAATCGAAGCCCGAGTTTTTCACCGCTTTTCGCTCATCCGATAAGAGAACGCGATCTTTTCACAGCCCTCCGAGAAACGACAGCAGATTTTCTACTCTGGTAGCCGTCGGATTTGTAGCAGTTACGAAGAAACCCAAGAACCCACACTCTTGAGCGATCTGCACTTCGACGTGAAAGACGTTGTGGCTTGTGATTCATGGATGATCTTTCTCGGGAGAGACGGAAATATATACAGACAGGACTTCGATGCGATGTTTTTGGTAAATGCACGGAAGCTCAGTTTCGCCATGAACCCGAGATCCGTTCCCATCTGGAGCCGATTCCGCGCCATCGATCCCCCGAGGATGGGTTCACCAATATTTTTTTTCAGTTCCCCCAACACCTAGTCCACGTGAAGGAGAAGATGAATCTCATATGCTGTAATCAGAACGAAATGTTCGCTGTTAGCGTTGAGGGAAAGCTTTTCAAATGGTCTCTGAAAGACGCAAGGTTTGTTTCTTCGAGTACCAGAGGCCAGAATTCTCCTCAAAATTTCTACTCGTTGATTGAGGATACGGACGCTGAATGAGTGAAATCGACCTGGACGCGGAACCTTATATTCCTTTCTAGTGATATAAGACGGATACCGAATATCCCGGATGGTATTGAAGCCATGGATACCTGTCAGGAATACTCCCTGTTGATTTGTGGCAAGGGACAGCGTTTGATAGTTCTAAAAGCTCACGAAGAAACACCGGGTGAAGTTAGGAACCTAGGCAGCGCCCGTTTGGTAAAAGTCACCATCGGACAAAACGTCAACCTGGCTCTAACCCAGCACGGTAAACGCTCGATTCGTCGATGGCATATCATTGAATCTGTAATCGACGTCCTCGTTTTCCCCTTGTATCCCGGATTTCACATTTTCTTCCCAGGTGGGTTGTACATCTGGGGCAGCGATCAGCCCTTCCCGGAATTGAGTTGTCTCCACCGGAACGTGGAGAACATTTTCGGCGGTTTCGGCCGATGCATAGCGCTTCATAGGGACGGACCCATGTACATGTGGACCAGCTCGTGTCATTCTCCGATTCATCTCGAGAGCGTCATGAAAGGCCTGAAAACAAAGCACTGCGAACTGGGGCCAACGCGATGCGTGTTCGTCGCGGAAGATGATTCCTACTGGTTGTGGGACTATCAGACCCCCTCCGCCAACCGGCTAAACAGTCTCGATGGTGTGCCGTTTGGTGGGTTGTGTTGTCGATTTGCCTCGGTGAGTGAGATTGATGTAGAATTCATTATGAGCTAAATTTCATTGGGTGAGGGGAGCTTCGACACAGACGAGGGTTCGAGTACATCGGTCATTTATTGAATCTCATAGGATCACAATTTGGGTTCCTATTGTTTCCTAAACGATGACTAGGTCTGGGAAAGTCCTCTTTTCTGCGAGAGGCTGGTAAACAGACGAAAAATATTTGTGACATCTAAACGTGGCTGGCAGTTCCACTTCGGGAAAGTTATGATCTATTGAAAGACGTATCCCTTAAATCAAAACACGGGACGGGATCACAACATTCGGACGACGTTTCCATGAACGCCAAGTGGTCGATATGCGTTGAAGTTTTCTGAAGGTGTCGAAGACTCCCACGCGACATCTTCCTCGAATATCTCATGGGGAATGGACAGATTCTAACACAGGACCTCGCTGCCGGAAGCAGGAAGGTCCTGCTGCTCTGGTCGGGTGTGTGCTCTTCTGGCAATACTACTGGCCTTCATTGTTGCTATGATAGGCGGATGTCGAACATGTTGATGGGGCTGAGATCTCGATTGATGAACTGGCTGGATTTCGTTCATTTCAAGCCTAAGAGCTTTTCTGCAACTCCCAAATAGTATACAGTCTGAGCAATACCGAAAAGTGGGGCAATGACGATCATACGGCACCCAGCTCCTTTGAAAAATGCTCTCGGTCCCTCGTTTCTGATGATTTTCCTGTGAAGGAAATATACGCTCGTCGTATCGGAATTGTAGGGACTACAACTCGGTCGGGTAGAATCATGAAAAAATAGAGACCCGAAGTTTTGTGTGAACTTACGCAACAGCGTCCGCGACGCCATTGTAACTCTCCTCGCCGGTTCCTTTGGTCAGAAGCTGGAGCCTCGTTTTCACTACGTCGAACGGATTCACGGAGAACGCTGCCGTCGAGCCGGCTGCGCATCCTGCTATGAAGCTCGCCCAAAAAACTGTTGTTCCGTCATCTCGTTTGGGTCCTAACTGATTCAAATTGGCAAATAACGGGAAGTAGATCATTGAGAAGGTAACGTCGCGCAGCATCGTCGCTCCCGTTCCCTTGTACAGGCCGGCGATACCCTTGGCTTTGATCAGATCCATCGCGATTTTCGTGGCCGAAAGCTTCGGCGTTTTGTTCCCTGACGCTGGATGTAGAATCAGTCGGTCAGGAGAAGGCTTCTCGACTTTCGCTCCATTCAATAGGAACCAATCAGGGCGGCATATCGATCATATCGACTCACCGAGTCTCCCTGCATCCTGCAATTGAATTTTGAGCAGCTCCATGGGCGTCGTGATGACGATCTGGCAGAAACCTGCGCCCCCTCCGGCAAGCATTTCGTTCGTTAACGAAAGTTTACTGCGGAATCAAATCGAATCGAGGTTCAGCGAGAGTAGAAACGATCGTCGGGTCACATCATCCTTCAAATAGTCAAACCTCGTGAGGGTGGGAGAGATACTCCGATCTTTGCACCTACTTCGTTTTCGGGTTCGTGAGATGATGTCGAAAAAAGTCGTTCGCCGTCAGTTTGATGGCTTTCTCCGGAGTGATCAGCAGAATGTTCACCGCAGACCCTCTATACATCCCGAAATATCCTTCGCGAGCGAACGTTTTCCGGAAACAGTCCAACATCGATCTATACTGCGCTTCTCCATTGGGACCGATCTGGAAGTTGAGGGATCTGTCAAGCTGCTGGATTCCTTCACTCAAAAAATACTCCGTCGATTAGTGCGGCTCGTCCCTCCCTGGAATCTGTCTCTGACGTCTCGGCATTCGCGTTTGCGAGGCTCAGACTGCCCGAGGAACGGCACGTAAGATGGCTGAAAGAAACTGAGAGCGACTGCGCGTGTGTTCGACGTGACTCGGACGTCCACGCCCGACGTGACTCGTCGATTGCGAATGCTGTGTTACGGGAGTAGCCGATGATCTTGAGGTGTGCATCACCGTCCGCTATGTACCGCCGCGCTGCGTAATGATTTCTCCATCCCGATGTCGCGAAGTAATCGCTCGATACCACCTCGGATCTAGCAATTCAATCCCTTCTGCTGATTTCGATTCTGCTTAGAAGTCATCGAGGATCGAATTTTCTGTTTTTCGAATTCCCTCGAACGGGGTAGCACATCTGGCCTTCCTTCCGTCGACAGAGTATCAGTGCGAGCCCCAATTCCTACCTAGTGTCAGGAATAAGAGCACTAACCTTCTGGTTTTGGAGACGGGTCTTGACGAGATCGATCGGGAACACACAGGTCACTCCAATTATTCCAGCTATACCCCCATTCACTATCTTTGGCAGTAACCTGCGGATTCGAGAAATGTTTGAGTGCTGAGAACTCTCGCAAAGGAAATCGTTGTGATTTCCGTCACGGCCTCGAGAGCCCCGTGATTTTTTTGTGTTTCTTTCTTTGTCTCCCAGGCTCCGGTCCCTACCCTCCTCCCGAAGTTGATCTGCGGATACTGTACTGGAGATCATACTCTACAAGGACTTGTTTCGCAACCGCGGTTATCCAAATCGAGACGAGTCATGAAAACTCGCCGCGTTCTCCAGAGCCTGGTCATTGATGAATAACATGGGAATTCATGCTGAGTATGCGAGACGCAGCGATATCCGGTACGAGCAGATGTTTGGGTGATATTTAGAGCGTCCAAAATCCGATCGACGATAATGCGTCAGCTCTACTCGATTGGTATGATATGCTATGTATACAAATCATCCGCCCCACACTTCGGCTTATTCGAATGATGGTGGGTGCAGCGTCATCGACGGGCGCACGCATCAAACAATTAGGAGGGCAGATGAGAGAGATCTCCGTCGCGAGAGTGCCTTCCGTCTCTCCAATACCAAGCAGTGGCATCAAGTTCCATCAATGTTTCGATCAGGATCGACAACTGAGCGGAGGAACGTTTTTAGAGCTCTCTCATGCTGACCCTGATCCCGATCGACTATTCATTGACAGGTCCCGGAATTCGATTCGGAATCGGGTCGAATTCTGGATGCTTGGTGGGGGGACAGGAAGCTTCGCAAAATTCTCTCGTCTGCGATCACGAAATGGTTCGAGATTGCTGCTGCCGTGAGGAACTCCTATTGATTTCTCCGGGAGATTCGATTCTCTCGCTCAAGATTCAAGAGCTTTCCGAATCGCTCTGTCCCCCGACTACCAGATACGTTTCTATGATTAAGTGTCTTCGCAAAACGCAAATCATTTGTCGTTCCACCTCGGATTCCGACTGACAAGCTCACCGAGGCGTCGCGGTTTCGACTTCCCAAACTATATCGCCCGCAATATCTCCCTGGCCTCTAGCGCCGCTATCATGGGTAGACTTTGCACTCTCGACCGGTGTCGTGAGCGAAGCGCCACACTTCGATCATAAAGAGCCTGAGCGCGGTTGAACAATGAGGAAATATTTTGCGGAGACAGGACGGTGAAGTTTACTGAACTGTGCATATTCCTCGCTGTGACTCATGGAAATCTCGAGTAGACGTCTCTCATCGCGATTCGGTCGCATGGTCTCCCGTGTTCACTCGCAAATGAGAAATTCTGAACGCTCACAGAGCGATATACTCACGAAAAGTTCTGCGGCTTTTCTTGAAGACTAGTCATTTATTTGGCCGTTTCGAACAGACGAAAATGAACGTATTCAGGGGAGCGCACTCAGGAACTCACAACACCAACAATATTCATCATGAGAATGGGAAACTGCCTCTCAGCGGCCGCAGTTGTACAGGAAAAAAAGAGAAAGCGGGTAGACAGATGTATCGATTATTTTGAGAACCCACTACGTTGACGGGGGAAAGACGTCGTTTTCGTCTGTTATCCACCGCAGCAGCGGCAGCACTGGCAGCAGCAGCAGCGACTACGACGGCGGCGGCGGCCGCTGGAGAGGGCTCTCAGCTGTAATTCGGGAAGAAGACCTGCCGTCTGTCTGTATCGGTCGGAGAGAACGCTCGGTGGCGGAGGGCATGGGCAAGGGATCTCCCGGAATCGCGAGATGCATCAGAACTGGCGCGAAACATCTCGATCGTGCAAGACGAGAGCGAAAGAATCCGGATTCGGCACTCCACGCTGTTGGGCTATGCTAGGCACATTCGTCCGGCTCGGGGAAAACTCTGAGTCCTCTCAAGGAACATCGTGATACTTTTGATAGGAGGAGTTCAATATCCAACTGTTCTCCCCAACCATCGGAATTGATCTCGTCATTCTTGAAGGAATTTCCGACGTTTCGAAAATGCCATCACTCTGAGCTCGGATCCTCCGAGCAAGACAGACGGCGCTCGAATACGACGTTAAACTCTTGACCGCCTTTCAGATGATCGTGTGGAGCGAATCCTGCAACTTACCTGATCCGAAGCCTCTTCCATTCCTCCTCGATTTGAATTCGACGACTATTGAACACATGGAAAGGCTTCTCGCAGTTTGTGGGACCGAGGACGGCGATGAATCCTTAGGGCAGGAGAAAGAAACCATAGCTGTCGCCACTCTGAATCTGTTGACCCTTCAACTCCACACAATGTTCAAACATAATTTACAAATCCCCGGTCTTGAATCAGGGACGAAGTGAGTCCGAGTTTCCTATAGCAGAATACACAGTCGAGTCAACTCCAATTAGTCCCAGTAACACCGTTGTTATCCCTCGCTAGACTCCTGACGCAGATTCGACAGCGCGTATTGACCATGGCGGGCTCCCAAAACCCGTGCGAAAGTATCCAGCTCGCCGCTCAGAAATGCCTAATCCATTGCTGGAGGGTACTGATGCCCTCGGCAGACGAACGCGCGCGAACCCTGTCACTACTATTGCCCCTGAAGTCCAGTTTCTTGATAGGTGAGGAATCATGTGAGACTTACCCACAAATATTCTCATCCGCTCAGAGTCGTTCGCGATCAGGAGAAGATTTCATTCCGAGTTTTTCGATACCGCTACAGGTCTTCTAGTCCAGACGCTGATGTGTGATGGAAGTTTGGAATCGTTTTTGTACCGATCTCAAGTGGAGATCGTCGCCTCATCAGGAGATACCGCCGATCAAGGAATCGCGTATATCCTGAACGAGCACCTTACGGAGTCGGCTCAAATAGAAGCACATTCTAAGTGTCAGAGTGTGCCATTGTTGTATCTTGTAAGGCAACTACTCAAAAGCGTCGCTCAAAGTACACTCCAACAAATTGAAGCACCCCTCGAACACGATCAGCCCGAAGTAAGTTTGCTTTGCGAGCATCGATAATAATCTTTCGCGAAGAATAGTGACGGTCCGGGTTGTTGAAGGGTACCGCCGACGACTGAGCGCGAATGTAATTGGCTCCGAAATCTTTCAGTTTTGCGAGGTGGCGATAAAGTTCCTACTGAAATTCCAAAGAATAATATTCGCTGAGCTCATGAACTCTAGCGGCGGGGAAAGTCAGGATTCTCAAGAAGAACCGATGTCGGTCTTATTGTTACGTTATACGAAGCTGCTCGTTAGCCACTGTGGGCAAATCCTTCAAGCGTGTCAGAGCAACTGCGTCACGCTACCGCGCTTCATGAAGACCCTCGTTGACGTGGTAGCGGGTAAGCATACGATCGTCGGTAATCTCCTATCGGAATTCATCTTGTCGTGTCTGGTCCTCGAGAGCCGCGGGAGGAGGAGCGAACTCGCGGCTCTCGTTTCTCCCTTGTTGGATCAATTGGATGCGGTGAACCGCTTGACGCCCGCTGCCAGCAAAGAGGACGCGGACAATCTGTCGTGGACAGGCCTCAGCTCCCTCACTTGCAGCGCGAAGGAACGGTAAGGCAAATTCTCAACGAACGCAATCTGTTCCATCCAGCCAACGACTCGTTCGTTCCGGGGAGTTCTGACTGCGTTTTCTCCGATTCGCAGAGTTTCGGCGGCCACGGCAGCCGAGCAGAACCCGAGCCATCCGACACGACTCATCCGGAAGGCCGACTTGGAGAATATCAAGGAGGAAGGGAGCTCTGTCTGGGTCGTAATTCGTGGGGTGGTCTACGATGTCGGCGCGTTCAGTGCCCTGTCGCCACCTTGCGGGGAGGCGTCTATCGACGCCTTGAACGGTGAAGACGCGACAAAGAATTTCGAAGCGGTCGCGCACTCGGCCGAAGCGAGGAATCTCCTGCAGACCATGGCGATCGGAACCTACGTCGATCCTGACACTGACCCGGTTCTCGAATGCGAAGCGCACTCGATGGGATCTCCGCTAACGGACACGGAATACGTCTTGGCGTATTATTTGGCATTGAATTCAAGGAATTCAGCAGCTGTTGAAACGGAGGCTGAAAAATCGGTCTTGCAGTGGCTCAATTCACCGCTGTTCCATGGCGGTCTCTTCGAGGCCCCGTACGAAGAAGAAAAGGTCCGTAATTAATTATTCTCCGAGGAAGTTAATCGATTTCTTCCGTAATGCGAACAAGAACTGAAACGACTCTCTCCCTTCCACAGGGTGAAGTTCGTAGCTGCGGTTCTAGCAACGCGACCTCTCCTACAGATGAAAACCAACCAAATCGTTGTTTGAACACGGATATTTTCATCAACGCGTTGGCGTCGAATTCGGAAGCGGCCCCGAGCCTCCCGTCACTCGAACGGTAATTTCCGATTATCCCCACGAATCCCGTAGACCGACCGTATCGCTGATGATTGATCATGATGCAACCGCCATGGTGACTCCGAATCCCGGTCAGGCATTCGGTCGAGGATGTCACGCATTCTCTTCTCCCTCAGATTCCTGATGTTGTGGGGCTCCTACGCCAAGCAAGAGCGATTATCGCTGCCTTTGGAGTTGGCGGCGGACCATCCCATCGAGGAGTTATCTCGACTCTTCATGGCGGTTCTTCTGAAGCATACAGGCGAAGAATTCAACGCGATGACTGCCGTGGTGCCAATGGATTTGAGCGATCCGATCAAGAACTTCATAAAAACAATCCAGCAAGTCAAGTGGACGCTCATAAAAATCCGTCAGGAAACAGGGGGCTCATACAAGGAAGTTTGTTTCCCCGCGGTCGAACGCGCTCGTTTCCTGTTGCACGAGCTGCGTCCGGCGATCTCAGCCGAAGCGATCCTGAGCGCTCCCTGTCCGTCGTTACGATCGCGTTGGACGTGGGCTTTCGACAGAATTCGGAACATCAAACAGGTTCAGGAACCGCGAGAAGTCGTTGTCGAGATAGATTGGAAAACCCTCATGCAGGCTATCCAGGATTTCGTTCTGCAGTCAGACAGTCAACTCACCGATCTCGAACAGATCCGGAAGCTTTACTTCAAACAAACGTCTCTGGCCCTGACCCAGCAAGCGGGACTGGAGAGGATGGTTCAACTATTTTCTAAGAAAGACTACCTCCTCTCGACCAAATACGCCCTGCACTGCGGCTGGCAAGACCTGTTGAAGATCTCTCGGGTCACCACTAGTCAATGTTGTCCTGATCTCACGCTGATCTGTCCGAAACAGCGGCGTCAGATAAAGAACACGTGCTCGAGCTTGTTTGAGTGGTGTCTCCAGGAATTGCGTAAACTCTTAGTGGAGTGCATCGGTATCGACGGCATGTACGGTCCCTCGAACAGACAGAGCGCGACCAGCAAACTAGTCTCGTTGGACAGCGCCACTGGATGGTCGTTGACTTCACCGGCTGTTTTCACCCGATGTCGACTTCTGATCTGCCTCCTGTCGTACTTGCTCCAGGGTGTCGCTCGACACTTGGATTTATTCCTGTCGAAAAATTTGACGGCTCACCTGTTGACACTCCTTCGACTTCTCGGTCCGGACCCGAACGGATCGTTTGCAAGTCAGAACGTTTCACTGTATGCTGTCATGGAAGAATCCATGAAGAAATCGACGAAAGGCTCCGCGTCTACGCCGGTCATATCAGGTAATCATGCTGCGCCCTTATTCCTATCTGACCTCATCATCTCAGTCAGTCTGAGCCATCCCTGGGGTTCGATCGATATTTTCCACATCGGATTTCCCCCTTCCTTAACTGCCCAGAGGGGCTCTGACCAAGAGGAATTTTTTCAAGGACCCGAACTCGCCGCCCTGATGAAGATCGGGACGAGAGTTCGGCGCGGTGCCGATTGGAAATGGGCGAACCAGGACGGGACGCCGCCTGGAGAAGGGAGAGTCATTGGAGAACTGGGAGACGACGGTTGGATCAGGGTCCAATGGGACACCGGGATGACGAATTCCTACAGAATGGGAAAAGAGGGAAAATATGATCTCAAGCTGACGGAGAGCCCACCTGCCGCTAACAATACCCTCGTGAGCTTTTCGTCGCCAGACTTGTCGCTTAGTGACGAGGATCTGGATCAGCCACCGCAGAGGCCGATCACCATGCTTCATTCATCGACGGTGAATCTCCTCAAAGCTATTCCTCTGGCAACAGCGCAGTTCCAGGGTCGGATCGCTCCGCATAATATCAGAGCGCTCTCAAAGCTACTCTTCAACATAATCTCCGGAGGGTTCACCAGCCACCTGCAGGTGAGTTTATAGCGAAAGGGGA
The DNA here is from genome assembly GCF_000255335.2 of Galendromus occidentalis. Taxonomy (NCBI): domain Eukaryota; kingdom Metazoa; phylum Arthropoda; class Arachnida; order Mesostigmata; family Phytoseiidae; genus Galendromus; species Galendromus occidentalis. Next base: position 1,336,123 of record NW_003805439.1, read on the forward strand.
GAACTCTCCGCCGAGAAGGATTCCGCCCTACGTTTAACGCTCCCCGCTATTCCTTTGCCGTTCCCAATTGATTCAAGTATCCCCGAGGACTTCCCGGAGGGATGTTCGCCGTCTAATCGAATTGGAAATTTCCTCTTGCCGCAGGTCACGGATAACGGCTGGCTATTGGAGGAGCAGTGTCTCAAATGGTGCAGTCTGAGTTACGTCCGAGCGTGCTTTGCGAACAAAGCCTTCTCGCAGAGCCTAGCGTCTGGGGCCTGGGTGAAACTCATCGTTTCCGTGGCCGCAAAGTTCCAACCCGCGAGCCTTTCAACTCAAATCCAGTCGCTCAGACTTCTTGAAGCGGCCGTACCGCATTGGCAGTGCACTCCTGACGAACGCGGCGAATTCGTCGATAGTATCCTCCGGATCATCGGAGACTGTTTGACCGAAGCATGCGCCAACGACGCAACGATTCAAATCCGGAACAACTCGAATTATGCCCGGATGAGAGTCTGCCTCACAGCCAGTCACTGTTCCAGTGTTGCTGAGGAATGCGTTGAGCTCTTGAGGAAACTCGGCACGCTCCCGGAGTGGTTGGAAGCGATAACGAATTTTCTCTCGGCGAATCTGAACATCGTCACGAGCTGTGCGGAATTTCTTCATTTTTCCTATGGGGACGAGTTCAAGAGGAGTCTCGCGGCTTGTGCCCTTCTGGGCCAGCTAGACTCGCGGTTACGCTTGGGGTCAACGGTGGAGCACGCGGAGGCATTCGGCGAGGACCAGGAGAAAATCACCGGGACCGTTTGCAAGATCGGAATCAAGGGAAAAATCACCATAACGAACAATTTCGAGAAGAGCACGCACCTACTGGGAAATCTGAAAATGATCCAGCCGCCCCCCTTCAACATACGGAACTTCGTTTCTTCCAGCTCTTCCAATTTCCGCAGTATGTGCTCGCTGGTCAAGACCGCAATCACGATGACCGATCTGCCGACGGGTTCCCAGCCCGAGGCGGTTCTCCCCTTGCAGTACATGTACGGCCTGATCCGATCTGTCAACGGGTTGTTGTCCGACCAGACGACATTGCGAGCGATACTCAACCATGAGAGCTTACTCGAGAGCGTGCTCAGCGTCGCCATCAGACCGTCGACGCTGCGAGCTATATTCTCGAGACAGGAAATCGAAGCCGCCATTCTGACTACGACGCAACATCTGGTCGGTCAGATATTCGTCGGGCCCGAGCCGACCGAACGGGTCGTTTCCCCCGAACCCACCGCGAGTCGCAGCACCAGAGCCCGAAGTGGCCACTCGAGACCGAGCTCGGGTCTCATGCTGAGCGCGGCTCAAGCCCAACTCATCGAAATGGGTTTCCCGCGCAAGAGCATCGAAGCTGCCGTCAAGGTGATCAAGACCCAACTCGGAACCAACGGCATCGTGCACACGACTAGCCCCAGCCCGGAGAGTATCGTAGCATGGATGCTGGAGAACCAGGAATTTTTCCTCTCGGAAACTATGTCCGAACAGGAAGAAGATTGCGATTCAAGTTCTTTCGAGGAACACTCCTCAAGCAGCAGTCTCTCGGGCGAGCTGGGACGCTGCGAAACCCAGAGTGGGGGGCCCAGCGCCGGGAGCATCTACAGAAGGTACGCCGAATTCCACGACGAGGAAGACTACGCCAGATACATACGGGACTGCATTCGGGTCGGAATGATTGTTCGTTGCTGTAATAGTTTCGAAGACGTTCAAGAGGGCGACATAGGTGAAGTAACCAACCTGGATTTCGATAGTCTCCAAGATCTCAACGTGAAGGTCAATTGGCAGAAGCGAGGGCTCCATTACTGGATGAGATATGTCAACGTCGAGGTGCTGGAAGAGGGGATGGAGCACGTGATCAAACCCGGGGACCATGTTCAGGTGAAGTCGAGCGTCAACAATCCACGCTATCGTTGGGGTTCCATCACGCACGCGAGCGTTGGCACAGTGACCAAAATCAAAGGTCAGCGTGTGATCGTGGACTTTTGCGAGCAACGCTCGTGGGCGGGTTTGCTGTCAGAAATCGAACTCGCTCGGACAGGTTGTGCGGGAAGGCAACATTTCTGTCGGAGCAGAACCGCCCAGAGCCATGAGACCGAGCTGCTGTACGAGCTGTCGGAATGCATCAAGAACTTCACGGTCTCATCAGGGACGATGACCGCCCACTTTTTGTTCGAACAGAATCACGAAGCGTGGCAGAGTATCGGTCAGCAGGGAAGACATTGGATTCGTCTGGAAATGCACGACGGAGTCGCTGTCGAGAAACTTTCGATGGATGTGGATCCCGCCGACGCGTCATACATGCCGTGTTCGGTGGTGATTTCGGTGGGTCATTCTCTCCATCATCTAAAACCCATACGGGACCTCTACATCGGCGCGACAGAGACTCGGGTGGTGTTACTCGAAGAAATGACCGAATACTACCGCTATGTCGAAGTCGGCATCAAGCAGTGCCGCAGCGCCGGTATCGACTGTAAAGTCCGTGGACTCAACGTGGTCGGGAGACACATCCAAACGTTGGACGAAGCTGCTAATTATCGATTCTTGGCTCAAGAAACTGAATGCAAGTTGGGCATCGTCAATCAAATGGGTAGCCCTAGCATGAGGGAAAATATCGAGTGTAAGGTCTTCGTTTGGGGACTCAACGATAAGGATCAGCTGGGAGGTTTGAAGGGAAGCAAGATCAAGGAACCCAAATTCTCTGAGGTGATATCCAACCTAAAGCCCATGAACATAGCTGGAGGATCCAAGAGCTTATTCATTGGTAAGTGTCTCGCCCTCCGAGGAATGGCCCTAAAGTTTCATTCGAATCCTCTTCCGCATCCAGACCGAATCCTCTTCCGCACCAGATGCGTCGGGTGAGAATTGATCGGTCTCCTTGACGAAATGTTTCCTTTCAAGTTTCCCACGACGGGAAGGTCTTCGCCTGTGGAGAGGGTACCAACGGTCGACTGGGCTTAGGACACTCACACAATGTAGCACAACCGAAGCCGCTAACGGATCTCAGTCCGTATTTCATCAAGAAAGTCGCAGTGCACTCTGGGGGGCGGCACGCATTGGCACTCACCATAGACGGCAGAGTGTTCTCCTGGGGAGAGGGTGAAGATGGTAAACTTGGACATGGCAACAAAATGTGAGTCGTGTCTTTGAGAGCCTCAATCATTGAGAATATATCATTCTGTCCGGGAGAGCTCCCTCTGAAGGAGTCCCGTCTTCTCGGATATGGAGGCTCGCTCTAATCCGTGGAAAGAAAATATGATGGAAGTAAATTCATCGGGAATCATGTTCTACCTTCCAGCTCGTATGATCGCCCAAAGCTTGTAGAATCTCTCAAGTGCAAACGTATTCGTGACGTGGCGTGCGGAAGTTCACACTCAGCAGCCGTAACTTCCTCAGGAGAACTCTACACTTGGGGTAGCGGAGAATACGGTAGACTCGGGCACGGAGACAACGTCCCACAACTTAAACCTAAACAGGTACCTAGATACTGGCTACCCCCCGCTCACCACTGGCTGTTGCAATCTGAGCCGTGACCGGTCTTATATACATTCCTGTGAGCTCTATCTCATTCCTAGGTTCGAGCCCTGAGTCATGAGCGCGTTGTTCAAGTGGCTTGCGGAAGCCGCGATGCGCAAACACTTGCGTTGACAGAACGTCACTGGGTTTACTCCTGGGGTGACGGAGATTTCGGAAAATTGGGGAAAGGAGGATCCGACGGGTCTTCATTGCCGCAAAATGTTGAGACCCTCAACAGCCAGCAAGTGATTCAGGTTGAGTGTGGCGCTCAGTTCTCTCTGGCGCTGTCGAAGAACGGCAAAGTTTGGACGTGGGGAAAAGGCGACTACTTCAGACTGGGACACGGCTCGGACTCTCACGTTCGATGGCCCCAAGTCGTTGAAGAGCTCGCCGACAAGAACGTGATCCAAGTCTCTGTCGGTGCCCTGCATTGCATCGCCGTCACCGACAGGGGAGAAGTCTACGCGTGGGGAGACAACGATCACGGGCAACAGGTACGAAATATCGAGCTTCCACTCCTGTTGTCTTGATTTTCATGAACATCCTGGAAAATCGGGGTCCGACTCAAGCTCTACAGCAGTCCGAGATCGTCATTCCAGGGAAACGGCAACACGACGGTCAACCGGAAACCCGCCATAGTGCGAGGGCTCGAAGCTATCACAAATGTTGCTTGCGGGTCTTCGCATTCAGTAGCTTGGTCGTCGACAGGAACTTCTCCACAAAAGCTCCATGATCCCATACTGTTCCCCGTTGTCAGGGATCCTTTGGGAGAAACGTTACTGTGTGACGACCAGCCGAGACAGGACAAAGAGGAGTCGATACCCTTCGTGAACGGGGATCGACCCTCGCTCAGTCGAGTCTTCCTGTCCCTCGACTCCGTGCAAGCAAAGATCGATGCCCTATTCCAGGCCATCCAGGCTCTCCAGATACTAACAGCGAGGTGAGTGGCCGGGCGGATCGCATCGGATATAATTGATCCGGATCGAGCGTGTGCCGGCGGACTCGAATGCGAACGATTTCTCGTCTTGCAGAGAGATCATCATGGTTTCGCTTATGCCTCATTCGCAAACGATGGCCATCAACTCTGCCTCCCTGGTCAATCTGTGCTCTCGAGAACCAACTCCCCTGCGGGGCGAAAGCAGTGAACGGCTTCTACATCTCCAACGTCAGACGAGCGAAGAGCATCCTACAACCCTCTCATCGCTCCCTTCATCGACGAGCCTGTCGTCCAGAGTCTCGGCCGCTAGTATGTTGGCGGCCGCGACCTTCTCGCCTACCTACGAGAACGTAAGTGGACGTCCTAGGTGTGATCAGACGAGTGTCGAACAGTTATTCGGGCTTGCAGTCGGCTCTACCCGAAGTCCGATGATGAGCTCAATAGTAACTTTTGCCAGGATACGATCATCGATACTCGGAAGCCGTTCATGGACGATTTCATATTGCAACTGACGCCAGACGATGCAAGACAATTGGTCGATTTATTGAAAATATACCTATGCGGTCGAACACCACTCCGAGACGACGTGCTCACGCCGGCCTTACTGGCCCTAGCAGCTGCCAACGCACATGTCAAAGAAATGCTCCTGGAAGTTTGCGTAACAGAATTGGAAGACGTTTGCGTTGACCAAAACGCAACGCATTGCATACTCCAGCCAATCATCCAGGAGAGTCCACATCCGTACAAAGTGAGTTCGAATCGAGCTCACCTGATATCTTGAGGAAAAACCGTCTCCGTCGTCTACTAGAAACCATCGGATTTTTTCGATGATTATCACCTCGAGCCACGTATATTTCTCGCCACGATACTCCGCATATATGTGTTATCTATTTATTGTTTAACCCCTGATCTCCTCTTGCAGGACGACACGGTCCTCACGGGACAAGTGAGAATTCCCGGCGCGGACTCGCTGCGTGTGGAGTTCGATCAGCAGTGCTCCACAGAGCGACGTCATGATCCGTTGTGCATCATGGACTGGTCCGGGAGGATCGTGGCCAACCGGTCGGGTCGGGAGTGGTCGGACTGGTCTGCCGAACTGGTCATTCCAGGAAGTGAGCTACGCTGGCGATTCTGCTCCGACGGTAGCGTCAACGGCTGGGGCTGGAAATTTACCGTTTACCCCATCGTTCTCTCAGACCAGAAGTCGTTGTTCTCCGAACTGGAGAACGTTTCGGATCGCGCAGTCATCTCCCGACCGTCGATCGCTCTCGTCGTATCGCTGCTAAACTCCGAGCAGGCGCTCCTGGCGAACGCCAAGAAGCCCACGGTGCTCCGATTGGCCGCCGCATTGGCTTCGTGTGCCCAACTGAATTATCTGAGTCCGTCGCAGAGGATGTGGGTCCTCGAGAAATTACGACAGCTGGTGGCATCCACCGCTGGACAGCGGCTCAAAATTATGGCGCAGAGCCCGACCAGTCCCACGAAAGCATTATTGCCGCAGGACGAACTCGGCTTGCACGGCAGCATGGCGCTGTCGTTGTTGCTCAAACACCTACCGGAGATGCTCCTGCGACAATTCGAGTATGAGGATCCATTGGTGCGAGCAGGAAAACATTTGATGCACACACAGTTCTTCAAGGTACTCGTCGCGCTGGCCTGTGATCTCGAGCTGGATTTCGCTCGAGCCACCGAAGGTCATCGGTGGATTTGGTTCAAGCGCTTCTGCATGACGAGTCGAGTAGCACAAGCCCTCATTCAGAGAAGTCCTCTCCCGATCTGTTTCTGTGATGAGGTGAAACGGAAGCTCCGAGAACTGTTTCCAGACGAGGTTTTCGACGAGAAAGAATACGAGAACAATGTCGTCTTCAAGCAAGAGCAGGTGAGCTCATGGGGCTGACGTGGGACACTTCGACTTCTCACTCCGTATGCTAATAATTATCGCTCATGAACTGAGAGGGATTTCCTTGCTTTTGAAGGACGAACAATTGGTTCTCTGGGTGAATCGATCTCCCGACGAGTGGACACTCTCGTGGGGAGGAAGTGGAGTCATTCACGGCTGGGGCCACAACCATAGAGGACAACTCGGTGGTGTAGAAGGTGCCAAAGTCAAGACGGCAACGATTTGCGACGCCCTCACCGCCTTGAGGTGAGTCGCTGATTAGAGCCAGGAATTCGAGAATTGCGGGATCTTTGTTCGCACTTATGATTAAGCCAAGAACCTTCTCCTCAAGACCGGTGCAAATCGTTGGAGGAGAGCAGACTCTATTCGCCCTGACGAGCGACGGAAAGGTCTATGCTACTGGATACGGAGCGGGTGGACGTCTCGGAATCGGGGGCACCGAGTCGGTGTCGACCCCGACTCTGATCGAGACCCTTCAGCACGTGATTGTGACACAAGTTGCGGTGAATTCTGGGGGCAAGCACTGTCTTGCTCTCACATCGTCCGGAGACGTATTCTCGTGGGGTGAAGGAGATGACGGCAAACTCGGTCACGGGTCGAAGGCCCTCTGTGAGCGACCGAAACTAATTGAATCTCTGCGAGACAAACACGTCGTTTCCGTAGCGTGCGGGGGAGCTCATTCGGCCTGCATCACGGCGTCCGGCGAACTATACACCTGGGGCAAAGGAAGGTCAGTTTCTATATTGTGACCCAGATATACCCATAGTAGTTGAAAATTTGAGCATATCAGATACACCGACTCCGGACAGCGCAAGCGAAGAATTTGAATTGAGATTCCCATCTTCCGTCGCTTCAGGTACGGACGACTGGGCCACGGGGACTCTGAGGATCAGTTGAAGCCGAAAAAAGTCGAAGAGCTCGCAGGACACAACGTATTGGACGTTGCCTGCGGTAGTGGCGATGCCCAGACCCTATGCGTTTCACGAGACGGCCTCGTCTGGTCATGGGGAGATGGCGATTACGGGAAACTCGGCAGAGGAGGTTCGGATGGTTGCAAATTCCCTCAGAAAATCGACTCACTCCAAAACGCCGGAGTGATCAAGGTCGAATGCGGATCACAGTTCTCCGTGGCGCTCACTGCGGCAGGCAAGTTGTTATTGGATTGAGTAGGTACGAGAACCGAGGAAATCGAGTGTCCGGCAGAGGCGGCCTCGATCCGCACAGGAATCTTTATGATCGTTCCTTCCAGGGGTTGTGTACACCTGGGGTAAAGGCGATTACCACCGACTCGGACATGGAAGTGAAGATCACGTCCGAAGACCTCAGGCTGTCCAAGGTGCCTTGCAGGGGAAGCGTGTCATTCAGGTTGCTGTGGGATCGTTGCATTGTGTCGCCTGCACGGACTCGGGTGAGGTGTTCACGTGGGGCGACAACGATGAAGGTCAACTCGGAGACGGTTCTACGAACGCGATTCAGCGGCCGAAACTCGTCGCCAGCCTTAAGGGCAAGAAGATGAATCGAGTAGCGTGCGGTTCGGCCCACACGGTCTCGTGGTCGACGTCAAAGAGCGCTCACAAAACAGTCACCCAGCTCCCGACCCAGATCCCGCTCGAATACGATCACTTGAAAGACATTTCGATGCAACAACTCCGCAACAGATACTGCTTATTGTTCCTGTTCAACGAGATGTTCTGCCCGACGATCCCGCTCCTCGATCTATCGCCGGGATCGCCCTTCAATTGCCTCAAGGGTCTGCTTATGCTCAACGGCAAGGAGACCGCCTTCAGGAAAATCGTCCAGACGACGATGGTCCGCGACCGCCAGCACGGTCCCGTCGTCGAACTCAATCGGATGAGTAATCCAGCCACCCGGAAAACGGTTTTCGCACAAATGGTCGCGAAGATGTCTCTGCTGACACCAGAATGTCTCTTGCTGCCGCACCGAGTCTGGAAAGTGAAATTCGTCGGGGAAAGCGTCGACGACTGCGGTGGAGGCTACAGTGAGAGCATCGCCGAAATGTGCGAAGAGCTGCAGAAGGTCTGTGGCTTGAAACCTCTTGAAGACTCGTATGCCGTCTAAATTAATTTATCTTGCTCCAGCGAATGATAATCGATCCTATCTTCCTTCCGCAGGGCAATGTGCCTCTGTTAACACTCACGCCCAACGGACGCGAAGAAGCCGGCACATCGCGGGATTGCTTCCTCTTCAATCCGGAAGCTACATCGGTTTACCGGGAATGGTTTAAATTCTTGGGGATACTCATGGGAGTGGCGATCCGCACAGGGAGCCCGCTGTCCATCAATCTGGCTGAGCCCATGTGGAAACTCCTCACCGGGGATTCATTGACCGTCACGGATCTGAATGAAGTCGACAGAGACTACGTTCCGGGACTCATGTACATAAGAGATTTGGATGCCGACGCTTTCAGCCGGCTGGAGAGCATTCCATTTGTCACGCACTCTTGCGTCGGGAACCAAGTTGCCCTGAGCTCCAAATTCATGAATGTGACCATAGAAAATCGACTCGAATATATTCGACTGGCTATTAATTACAGGTAAGCTGTCGACAAAATTGTATATCTCGCCTCCGGAGATCTGTCTCGGAGCCGACCAGAGAAATTAAGGCTCGCGTGTTAAGGCTGGCCCCGATGTTTTTCCCAGATTGCACGAGTTCGACGAGCAAGCCAGTCTGATTCGAGAGGGCTTGGCCAAGGTGATTCCGGTTCCGTACCTCGCTCTTTTCACGGCTCACGAGCTGGAGCTCATGGTTTGCGGGAGTCCGGACATACCGATCGGCCTCCTGAAATCGGTCGCGACCTACAAAGGTAAACTGGAAGATTCCGTTTTCCCCTGCTCCATTACAACATGATTTTCGAAGACTCAGGAGCGAGAACGAGATGACTCCATCCGCTAAGGGCGTTTGAGGTCAAGTCCCGAATGAGCTTCTTTCCAGGTGTCGAATCGGATTCTTCGCTCGTCCAGTGGTTCTGGGAAGTGATGGAGGAGCTGAGTCAGGAAGAACGAGGACTCTTCCTCCGTTTCGTTTGGGGTCGCACCCGTCTGCCCAGAACAATAGCGGATTTCCGAGGCCGCGATTTCGTGCTTCAAGTCCTGGACAAGTATTCTCCACCGGACAGCTTCCTTCCGGAGAGTTACACCTGTTTCTTCCTTCTGAAAATGCCTCGATATTCCTGTAAACTGGTCCTGAAAGAGAAGCTCAGATACGCAATACATTTCTGCAAGTCAATCGACACCGATGATTACGCTCGCGTCGCCATGGAAGCCGATCCAGGAGCTGCTGGCGGCGACGACAACCTTTCCACGGAAAGCTTCTCAGAAGTCGGATCTATCGCGGGGTCCGACGATCAACTTACTGGGAGCTCGTCACAACATTTTCGAGGGCCACCGCCGATGTATATGTAAATGGTAGATCTTTCACACGAGCGTTATTCTCGCGCTATTCTGTGGACCGTCGCGACGGGTTTCCAGGAAATCCCACGGCGCGTTCGATCGAACGGCGGAGCCAGGCACACATGAACCATTGGTTCACGCCAGAGATCGGGGCGTCCGCTGCCACCGTGTAGATAAGGTGTCTCTATCATTGTTGAAATATATGTGCTGTGAGTAGTATGTCTCAATATATAATAATATATTCGATACTTCCGGAAAGGCGAAAAATCCGATTCCTGTAAAGCGTTTGAGGACCTTGAGGAGCAGGGAATGTTTCAGAGCAGAGGATTCGATTGATGAATGGGCGGATGAGCTTTTCGAAACTCACTTGTCCACTTTATGATCTCAATACATAGCATATGAGCCCAACAAAGGATGAGTCTGTCTGTCTTGAATCCATATATTAGCTTTTATTGGTTCTGTAAAATTTGTCCTGAATTCCGTCCCACGACGGACGCCTAGTCTTTGGTACAGTTGTGGATAGCGTGGGCGAGGTAGTCGACGTTATTCGAGGAAATCCCGGCGACGGAAATTCGACCGTCCTTCGTGAGATACACGGAATAGTCTTTAGTGAGTTTCTCGACCTGATGGGGTTTCATGCCGGTGAAACAGAACATGCCGATCTGATTGACGATGTGCTGCCAGTTTCTGGTACTTCCCTCGTTCTTGAGACCTTGCTGGAGACGTTCTCGCATCGAGATGATGCGGCCGGCCATCAGCTTCACATCCGCCAACCACTGCGCGTAGAGGTCAGGATCTGACAAAATGAGGTTGGCGATTCGAGCTCCGTGGACCGGAGGGTTCGAGTACATAGGTCGGATGAGGATCTTGATTTGACTCATGCATCTTTCTGCCTCCTCTTTTGAATCGCAGAGAAGACTGAAGGCGCCAACGCGCTCTCCGTACAGACCCATGTTCTTGGCAAAAGATTGAGCCAGACACATGGGACCGCTCTGCGAGAATATCCGCACCGCGCTTGCATCGCGATCGATGTCGCCGGTCGCGAAGCCTTGGTACGCCATATCCAAGAAAGGGAACAGATTTCTCTTGCGGACAACTTTCTCGATCTCGAGCCATTCAGATGCTGAGGGATCGACTCCGGTCGGGTTGTGTGCGCACGCGTGGAGGAGGATCACGGATCCCTCCGGGATCTTCGAAATGTCCTCGAGAGCGCCCTGAAGATCCAAGCCGCAAGTCTTCGGCTGATAGTAACGGTACTGCTTGACCTCGAAGTTGCAGTGTTTGAACAGCGGAATATGGTTGCCCCATGTGGGGTTCGGCATGTACACAGTTTTGTTTCCCTTCAGATGCTTCTCGAGGAACGCAGCTCCTATACGCAACGCTCCAGTCCCTGAAATGCCCTGAAAATCGGGAAAAGTGCATATTATCCTCGAAAGTCAGTGGATCGGATCCTCGAAAGTCAGTGAATAGAATCCTCGAAAGTCAGTGAATAGAATCCTCGAAAGTCAGTGAATTGAATCGCAAATTTCGATGGATGGAACAACTTATCCATATTGTTCATTAATGCGTTCTACAAGGGTCTAACCTGGACTGTAGCGTTACGACCAGTTTTTATTACGAACGAATCTTTCCCCAATGCGAGCTTTGCGGCATTTTCGCAGAATGCCGGGAGACCACCGATCGGAAGATACTCCTTGTCGTGTTTCTGCTCCGCGAGTTTCTGTTCGGCCTGGCGAACCGATGGCAGGACGAATGGCTTCCCCTCGTCGTCCCGATAAGCGCCTGGAAGCGATAGATAAATGTCTTGCAAACAGACACATGGGCTAATTTACTGCTCTGTGGCGAAATTGTCCCGTCAATGAGAGAAACTCGAGATGAGCTATAGAATTAGCGTTGCAGTCCATTCTCTACTCTTGAGCGTCTTATCTAGACTATGCTTGACTTTCATCTAGTGTTTGCAATCTATACGATAATCTTCCTTCTCTTTTCGGAGATAAGATCTGCAGCATCAACTCCGCGAACTGCAATGCGATTGTCGGGATTTGTACACTTTCCCGCGTCGAAATTCGGTGCTCTTGGATAGTCTCGAGCCCTCGAGCGAATTCCCCGTCGGATCATACCACCCTGGAGCATCTCGACTTGGTTTGATTTCAGAACCACCCTCCCCATCTAGTATATTTCGCATGGTCCTCCGATTCGCGCTGCCAGAACTATTTTTAAATGGGCGCTTAAACCGACCCCGGGACTTTCCTTTATCCGAGAATGTCTATCTCGCTTCGCTAATATTGTAGGCTCACGATGTATTTCTCAACAAAATTGTTGGGAATATCGAAAAGGTCTCGAGAATGACAGGGTCACATTTATCGGAAATAAGGAATGACATAGCGCAGGTCTGACAGCAAAGACGTCGTCAGCAGAACGGCGCTGCTGCAGTCCGGCCGACAGCGCGAAACTCTTCGATGGATTCAAGGAAATGATCGGAGCCTCTCATCCGAAGCCCCGATGGGATTGTGATGAAGCATCTTCTCCGTAGAAAATTTCCAAAATTGAGACTTTTGCGCGGATTCCTCTCTCCTGCGGAATGCGTAAGGGTCGAAAATCTACTGGACAGTTATATTTTCCTCTCCAACCTACCGACGCCAAGGTTCATTTTTTTGGGGTTGGTATCCTTCTTGAAAGCTTCGGTAACACCGAGGATGGCATCCGGGGGCCCCATTTCCACATGGGAGAATACGGACTGAGATCTGGCCCCCAGAACTTGCACACTTCTGGGTATCAGAATCGCGCTACGCATTGCCATGATGATGACGTAGAAGTTGCGACTAGTCGGTGGAAAATCGGTGAGCACGGAGCCGGGTGATCTGCAACCACTCCAACACGCGGTACGGAGCAAGTGTTCTAAACAAGGTCGAAACGGCCCGAGACTGAGAGGAAGAGAGAGCGCGACGTCGGAACGCCGCCATTATTTGAATGCTTCTGGGAAGATTCTAAGGGCGTCCCGGAAGATGGACATTCAGCGTAAGCGAAGCCGGTAGAGTTCCCTCAAGCGACCTCAGTTCATCGAATAGAATCGGAGTCCGCAACTCCCGACGCTTGTCTGAGCTTGAAGTTCAAATGATCGAAGGTAGAAGTCGAAACCATCAGAGATCGGAATTCCGTATGTCCTGAACTCGCGCTCCTCTAGAATCTCCTCCAGCTTAGAACTCCAGCCGCTTCTTCCTCAGCTCGGTATGCCTGGCTTTTTCTCTGTGCCCCTGCGGGGGATCTTCTAACCCTTGCGGGGAGCCATTGTCACACCGAGGTGCTACCGGGCTCAGTGGCTTGTTCTGTGGTTCGATGAATACACGTCTAGGCGTCCGTCGACCGATAGTCAGGCAGACGATCTTTCTACAACGTGGAAGAGCACCCTGATGTTCCAATTGCAGATCGAAGACTTTGCTCCTATGTAGCGCATGCACGGTTTCGGTATCGGTAGGAGCTTCAGGAGAACAGGATCCTAGAGCATCTCCGCGCCACACTATTCACGGAAAGAACTTCAGGCTACACCTTAGGCCTTAGGCTGAAGGAAGTATTCCCGGGAAGCGCTGTTTCGTCCCGAGATTGAAGTCCGGCGGGTTGCCGCCGAGATTGGACCGGAGAGAGGCCGCGCTGGCGTCACCCTGGACCTACCCCTGGACACTCAGCCCGACGAAGATTGAAGGGAATCTGAGGCCTGATCAGTGACGAGTACTGTCAGAATCAAGTACTGAAACCTGCCCCGGTCTGAAACCCCCACGGACAATTTGAAACCATCGGCTGGAAAACCCCAGATGCAGAATGTGCATTGCTGGCGGTGGGATTACTAAAGTGAGACCCATAGTCAGACAAAGCCCCCAAGTCGTAGATGAAGTCCACTCCATGCCCTCGAGCTTCGAACCGGAAGGATGTGAAGAGACCGGAGCTCTCAATGCCGAGGAACACGAAAAGAGTGAGAGCTGTTTCATTGGTACAGAAAATCAATCAGCGCTTGTTTCGTCCTCTACAAGCTTCGCTGAACTTACATGATTGAATGATTGTCTTTTCCAGCTCGGTACCGCTCCGAGGCTAGGGAGCACGTTCGGGACCGAAACGCGAGATTTCATCCAGGAAACATTTTGATCTGAACATTCAATGACGGCGAGCAGCTCTCCACCCGGACGAGCTCGCGAGGGTTCACCATTGCCATTCTTCACATCGTGGTTAAATGGAGGACTATTTGATTTCGCGCGCGCTGCCGCTCTCCTCTCCCTCGGTCTTGCTGAACCAGGCACGTAAACAAAAAGGCAGTCTGGCCGAGAGAGCCGCACTGTGTGGTGTTAAGGCCCGAAGTTCAAAGATGTCCTTCGATAATACTCCAAACATGGATGGTCAAAAAAGTAAGTTTCTCTCGCGAGGAGTGGAGCGATACGATCAGTTCACTGTGGAGCGTTGTAATTGGTGGATCTCAGCATAGCAGATGTCCTCTGAGTCTCAGATGCTGTCACGTCAGATAGCTGTCATATGTTGTTCCTCTCTCCGCCCCGGATGGATCTACTCTGGGTTTCGATGAGACCGAGAAAGGCTCGTTTTCATGAACCAGGCTTCAATCGAGAAGGCCTAGCGCCTTTGTTCAATGGAAGCTTCGAATTCGGAACGAGAAAGCTCTCAGCCATGAAATCTATTGGACCTCCCCACTGAATATTACGAGATGCTTCGCTCCGACGAAAGAGAGACTGACTACCGATACTGTTTTCAGTCGGGTCTTCCTGAGCTTCAATTTTCGGGAGCCGCCCGTTGATGGCTCGGATCAAAAAGTAGCGAGGGGATGTTGGGACTCTTTCGGAGAGCTTCAATTTGGGGAATTTCAGGTGATCGGAGCTTCGGACAGTTTTCATGGATTCGCGAGATGTCTGAGCTAGAGGCGTTCCGTATTCTCCGGAAGCTTTTGCATGTCTAGCTTCAAGTTCACGGAGATTTCGTCAGGTTCTTTTAACTGAAATGGGCCGGAGAGAGAATCCTAACTCTCGGCTGCCAGCAAGACTTGACTGTATTTGAAGAGTCTCCTGGTCAGGTCTTATTAACCAGGAGAGCCCTCGCGAGAGATTTGTTGGAGTGAAATCGAATTCCTGTTACTCGAGCGTTGTTATTCCGCTAGCTTGGTCCTTCGGTGGGGTCCCATCTGATGAGCGAGTATGAGGGCACTCCAACAGAAAGCTGAATTTGAAACATCTGAACCCAAGAGAGAGAGGACTTAGTAGCTGAGACCATCGATGTATTAGACGGCTAATTTCCTCCCCGGTTGCAGTGAAGCGGCGAAACCAACTGCGACTCTCTTTCGGTAGCGGACACCCACGCCGAGATCCCCCCGAACCAAACACGTTTCCAGCTAGCACCACAATCGTTACTCAGTGAGTTTCTCTGAATAATATAGGAAGAATGCGACCAGAAAAGCCATCATACGGAATCGACGATGGGAGAAACATTGAATATACTGTACTGGTTTTGAGATGTACTGGATATCGAAATGAGAAGGGAAGATCGACGCTCTCCGGAAGGTCGGTGGCTCGCTCTGAGGACCGTGTCAAATTACGCGATAAGCGGCAGAGTACCCGATCAAATGAGAGCATCGGGAATCTCATATCGATAATGCCCGATATTGCCATCAAATTATTCCCTGTGGTGACGAAACAAGGACGAGAAAAGATTTTACCTGTCACCTACTCATTGATTCGGGCGATTTCCGGCGCGAGGCCCCGGAAGACTTACGTCTGGTATTTCTACTTTTCGCGGGCATCATGTGACTTACTTCATTTTCCAGAGACGTCATGGCTCATCAATGGCTTCCGCCTCGCACCGCGGGTTCCGGCACGCTCCGACTCTCCCCACAAGTCGAGTTCACTACGACAGCGGAAGACCTGAAGGATCTCGGGGAGATCGGAGCGGGGAACTTCGGCTGCGTGAATCGCATGAAACACGTCAGGTGAGGAACGGTTGAATTATTCGCGAGAGAAGTTTTCCCCTCGATGCTCCGCTGAATGCGAGCTCATGCTCGTATCGACCAGCATTTCCCGTGCCTAAAAGGATATCTTCTTCCAGCACGGGGCACGAAATGGCGGTCAAACGGATTCGCATGACCATGGACGAGCACGATCAGCAGAAACTGAAAACTGAACTGAGCATCGTTATGAAAAATGACAACGACTTCACGTACATCGTACAGTTCTACGGGACCCTCTTCCGAGAGGGCGACTGTTGGATATGCATGGAGCTTATGGATACTTCATTACACGAGCTCTACAAGCGGGTTTTCGGTCGAGGCAGACGCATTCCGGAGAACGTCCTAACTCAAGTCGCCTTCAGCACGGTGAAGGCTCTTAATTACCTAAAAGGGACCCTCCAGATGATTCACCGAGATATCAAGCCAAGCAATATCTTGCTCAACAGGAAGGTTAGGATCCCGTCTCTCTAATTTCTGCCCTTGAACCGGAAGCGCTCAAGCTGAACCATGATTATGGGTGAAGTTCTACCTTCGATGAACCGATCGACCTCTCCTCGTTCCAGGGCGAAATCAAAATGTGCGATTTCGGTATATCCGGTCGACTCATCGACTCTATAGCCAAAACTCGGGACGCAGGCTGTCAAGCATACATGGCACCGGAAAGAATCGATCCTTCTAAAGCTATAAATGGGTAAGCATGCTCGAAGAGCGATCTCTCTGCATAAATTGAGTCTGTGCCGTGCATTGGAAAGAGCTCAGGCAAAAAAATTTCAATGGGCCTCGGAGACCGGGCCTGAACACCCCCTACTTCGCATAAGATGGAGTCCGTGAATAGGTAACTGAGAGCTCGCTCATCGGATTCCCGATTGGATCCCGGCCCTTGCGTGCACTTTGGGATCAATGCGATAAGCGAAAAACACTTAGATCTGCGCTGGCGCTCCTGCTCGGGGACCTTTTCGGAATGCATGATATTCAGAGGTTCCACGATATATTTCCGTTTGTTTCAGATACGACGTACGATCAGATGTTTGGAGTCTGGGCATTACACTGGTGGAAGTGTCCTTGGGTCAGTTTCCCTATCCTGACTTCACGACAATTTTCGAGCAACTAAATTGTGTTGTTTCGGGCGAACCTCCTCTGCTGAAAGAATCCGATGGCTTCAGCAAGAACTATACTACCTTCGTGAATCAGTGTCTCATTAAAGAATTCGAGCATCGACCCAAGTACGATGCATTACTTAAAACACCTTTGTTAGCGAACCTCCAAAGGAATACGATGGTCGTCGCGGAGTTCCTGTCAACGGTACTCCCTCCCCCCGCGATAACTCCGCGGCCTAGCTAGATTCGACGAGTTGAGCCATCCACATTGAAATGTCAATAATATAAGAAAATCTGAATAAATGACAAGTCAATAGCCCATGAAGAAATATTCTGTGTCCCGGTGATCCGATTATACTTGATAAATGAGAGGTGTCTCTGGATTAGATTGGTAACGCCTGATAATAATCTCAAATTCGATTTGGGAGGACCACAATCTCTGGTTGGGCAAGGGGAAGCTTGCGGGTTCTCAGCCCTCCCTGTGTTTTCCATGGTGGTTTGAGCGCTCCCTGCTGTATCTACGGCAGAGCCAGATCGTGGATGGGATCAAAAAGATTCGTGGATGGGATCAAGAATTTAGATGCGTGGCGAGCTCCTGACACCTCGACCAGTCGGAGCACGGGAGAACTTCTTGAGTCTCGACCGATGTGCTCCCGGTTGTAAGGTGATCCACAGTGCAGTCTAGCAGGGTGCATCCCGGTGCAGTCTCGAATTACGCGCGTTTCCAGCGACGCGAAAAACGTCTACCACCGCCAGCGCCGCAGTCATGGAATGCCAGACGTTATTTGTTGGCCAGGGTGATTCTCGCTGGATAATCGCACTGCAGGTCCGACTTGGATCCCGATCGCCAAGATAATCGTTGCGTTGGATGCAATGAAATCCCTCGTAGTTCATCCCGCTGCGCTCCATCGGCGTAGATACTCTACGTTCGAAGACGACTGACCTTGACACCAAGGTCCTCTCACCTTTTATCGGAATCCAACACTATAACTCTCTATAGAGTTGTATAATTGTGATCCTTCACCATAAACGAGCATCATACGATGACGCGAACATCATCATCATCATCATTTTGTCGATAAGTGAATGACTAGACGAACCTCTCGCGAATAATTGGCGAACTCACTCAAGACTCGTGACGCATGCCGCGCTGCTTTACTCTCCACGAGCCGCAGCATACGCAAACTGCCAGAAATCATCCAAAATACGGAGTAGGTACACCTTCGCCGCTGCTCCTTAGTTTTACGACGGGGGTAAATCCAATCTTCTGCACAAAAAACTCTATAATCATTCCGGACGTCAATCGGCCAGCGACCCAGAAGCCACCACAGGCTCGATATATGCCGGAACAGGATTCAAAAGTCTGATCTGAAAACCAATCGCTGCGTTTTCTTCACTACTCGTCTCACGGGAAGCATCGAGATCCGCTTATCAGGTACAGCAGCTTCGAGGAGCGGTGTTTCCGGCATCTGGCAACGCGGAATAATGCTCGGACTACCTCCGGATGATTGAGTCGAGACTGCCGAGGAAGAGTTGGTCATTAGGGAAGATGAGCGGCTGAAACGATGAAAAAACGATCGCAATCATTATTCCAGTCAGACCTCGCTCACCCGCAGCTCATGCGGTCCCGCTACTTCGCGAATTCTGGGAGCTCGATGTGCAGCCCACAGACACGAGCGTTTTTCTTGGCATACTTCCGAAAGTATTCGTTCTACGGATGTCACTACTCTATCCAAAACAGTCTCTCGCGGTCAAAAGTGATTGATTCTTTCAACTCTGCGAGACTTTGGGTAATTTCCCCAGATTCACATACTCGGCCCCCGTGCGGAATCCTTGAGCACTCTGAGCTTCCCGTCGCTGTTAGCAAACCAGACAAGGTTCTCTCGTTAGCAAACTACGATAAGGGTGAAATGGGAGAAACTGCGGTACGATATCCCATCATTTTCCCTGAGATTCCCCCTTTCTCAGAGGATCGTCAAGAGGGAAACTCAGACTGAGATGGAGAGGGGTAATTGATTATCGGAAGTATCGTGAGCCGCTACGGCGGATCAAAGTTGGCTTCGCTCTTCGTGAGCTCGTGAAACGATCGAGACTCGCCCGCTCGCCGAATCTGAGCTCCCACATGAAAGTAGCAACATTATCTGAGCTCCGCCGAATGAATCCATTTCGCGAACCCTTTCAACTCAGCCGCCAGGGAATTTTATTCGTCATGAGTCCTGAGAACAGTATCTACCGTGTTTACTCTGGTAGACGGGCACTCCTGGACGTCGACGTCGAGGCCCTGGATGATCGGGTCCTCCTGAGCTGGCAAGTCTCATGTCGGAGCTCTACCTCTCAAGCTCGGAGCGAAGTCCAGAGCGAACCCGAAGACTCTTGTGGTCTATAAAAAGAAACATTCTGGATAGAGAGTTTCATGGAGATGCGTCGTTCGGGCATGTCCGTCTGTTAAGATGAACATGTTATGCACAGACGGGAATAATTTCCCGCATTTTACTTCGGTCGATGAATTCTGCGAGCAAAGGGCCACGGATTTATGAGCGTGCGAAAAAGATCATTTACTTCTGACAGGAGCAGATGACATCATCGGTTGACATTTCGCCTCGGCTGGGGAGCGTCATCGATCCTTCACCTGCTACGTGGAAACTCGCTCGGTGCGAAAAAGAACGCTCTTATCCTTGTTCCCTCTGACGAGCGATAAGGGCTAGGACGAAGAAGGAGGTCGCGCGAAGCATGGCGGAATGAGAAATCGCACGGAAGGCTGGATGGAATCGGTACAAAATGGAGAAATATCATGCAATGTCCGTCCATTCTCTGATTAAATATTTCCACACGAAATCCCGAAGCTTATCATCCAGCATCGCCGGATTCTTCGCGAGCAGAATTCCGAAGACTGAAACCTAGTCTCTACGTTTCGAGGAGCTCCGCCTGAGCGATCATGACCTTGACCGGGAAACATGATGCACGGGGTTTTCGGCAAGCCCCTGATCATTATCGGAGCATTATCCGAATCAGTCGATGAATGGATGTACGCTCGATATCTGGAGCTCCCCCCAGATATGAGTCATTGCTCGTCGATAGATTTGTTCAAAATCCATGTATACTCACAAGCCGATCGATACATAATGCCTGGTCCTCTCGCAAGCTCTAGTCTTCATACAAGACATTTTAGATCAGAACATATTTGCGTAATGCTACTTATCGCGATCTCATGGTCTCATGACATATTGTAATCCGGCCATGCGACTGCTCGATTGGCCAAGATATGTAATTTATTCGAAGAGCTCGCGGCGAGGACGATACCTCTCATCGGCGGGCTCTATAACGAACAGATGATAATCAACGTCTTTTCCACTCACGGATTTCTGGTGGCTAGATCCTCGTATTTGATTCTCGTATTCATATGTTGGAGCCGTAAGCGCTCTCGTCGCGAATATTTTCTCGGATTCCTATCGCAAGACAAATTATTGTGAGAAGTCTTTTCAGAAAGTCGCGATGGAGGAGCGGGTCGACGCCAGTCCGGAAGATCCTTCTCCGAACTTGTGTTCACGACTTGATTTATGCTCGCACGTTCCCTCGTTTGATCGTAGGAGTCAGATCTGCGTTATTGCGCAAATGTCTCCGATTCAGGAACAGAATCAGATCGGATGAATGAAACTTACCGTCATTCGAACTGACCAGAAGAAGCAGCGCAAAGCCGATCTTCTGCACCCATCGATCTCAAATCCTTACGTCAGCCGTCGCAGTCTCGATATACCATGATGTCTCTATGCTTCTTCCTTCGGAGAGAGTGGAACTGTTGTCCGGGGTCGAGAATCTGAATCGCTCCAGGAAGGAAGCTGTATGAATAGCAGTCTTTTGGGAAACTTGCCGACTCGCGGCCTTCTAAGTAGGGGCCGAAGAATGACCAGCTCTAAAAACTTGCCGCTTGAGCTGTCCCTCATTGAGTCCATGACGCGGTATCGAGCATGGGGAAACCGAGCGTATTTGACTGAAGTTTTTTTTGCCTTGATTGCGACTACGAAATCAGGAGGAAAATACGATCTATGACACATGGCTCGATGTCATGTTTGTCTCCTGATTAGTTGCTCGTCACCCTTCCTGCTTCTATCGCATTTTCTGCCCCGCGAGGTTCGTTCCAACCAGATTTCACTGTACAGTGCTGCGAGGAAATTGACGGATCTGATTGGACAGTAGTCACCAAGTATCTTCCTCTCACCTCCCGCCAACTGCAGTGAGTTTGAACCCCATGAGGACTGGATCCTTGTCAGGCATTCGATTCATCATCACTCACTAACATCTCTCGACCTCCGGAATCGACTTGACTGCTCTTGGAAGAGGCTCGTCCAAGAAGCATAAGACGATAATCCGATTACCATTAGCTGCCTCCCCGAACGCGGAGGATTCCGAAGTCCGTCCTATCCTCGAAGATTTAGTCGAATATAGCAGTCTTAGTGTGAGAAATACATAGGGAGCGATTTGGCCGAATCTAACAATCCTCTCATTATGAGAGACTCGTACTTTTCAAGAGTGATCTCCCACTCCCACTCCCACCAGTGGCGTACCTAGTCCATTTCGCGCCCGGGGCAGACGAAGTGGATGCGCCCCACAGCAGATTCCGTCTGGCGCTGAGACTCGGCGAGGAGGATATGAGAGGGTCACAAAGAGCGTATTTTTCTTGGAGACACTGCGCTCCTCTCGAGCGGACCAAATTATGTAGGATGGCTGCCCATCTTACGGGAGGACATAGCTTCGCCGTCTCTTGTGTTTTTTTCCGAATCTCGCTGTATCAGAATCAATTCTAACTCCCACGTCCGCGCTTAGCTAGTGTGGACAGAAATCTCGATTTTGCCCCCCTCCTAGATATGCCGCTGACTCTCACTCTTCTTACCATTGTTTCTGGCTATTGATGCCAAGTCTTCAATCGGAAAATGAACGGCGAGACGGACCTGTCGACCCCAGTCAACTGGCAGGTCAGGAGTATCCAATCCCAGAGAATGTACATAGTTGAATGACCCAAAGATCGTGGCATGCCCAAAGAGCGCAGAGAGACGACCATTATGTTTCCCTCGATGGTCACGGAGTCTGGAAGAATCGAGCTGTGTCTCGAAATTCAGCAGCGGTGCTGCAAACCTGTGCTGCGGTCGCTCGCCAGTACCATCAGAGGATATGAATAAAATTCCTCGAACTACAGTAAGCCAGAGATAGTTTCTGTAGAATTTCCGCTGCAGGGATGTATCGATGCCTGAGTTCTTTCTGATGATTCTCTTCGTCAGCCGATTCCATCGAACATTGTCGAGAAAACAACAAGCTCAACTCAAGAACTAAGGGAACGCCAAACAATGTACACCGGAATAGGGGACGGAAACCAGTCGCCGCTCGCTATTAGTACACGGAGAACAAACGAAACAGCTGCTCTCTGAAGTTTCTCCGTCAGAGATTGACCGAACTGCCGACGACACCAGGGCGGAATAATCGGATCAGCAGGTATGAAGCAGGTACTTTCGCTTCAGCACCGAATCCGATGGGCACTGATTGTGGGCATTGCTCGCGAATGGGGTGCGTGACAAGATTCCCTATCCGCGAGTATTACGCACTAAATGTTCAACGGCTTCGATGCACCTTCCTGGGAGAAGCATAGTATCATAACCCTGCGTGGATTCCGATCCGAACTTCGGCTTCCGAAACTACACAGCTCGCGACTAGGTTTCTGGATTTCCCAGTCCATTTCACATAACCCGCTCCTAGACTCCGCCCGTCCCTCTCTCCGATGCCAAGTGACATGTCCTCGCAGCCTGTTGGCGCTTCACGCCAAATCGCCATTCCCGTGGCTAGGGGTGTTCAATCGTGGTTCCGAAAGTTTTCTGCTAATCGATAGGCCCTGTGCTGTTCCCTTTCGGCAGGACTACCCAATATTGTTCCGAGGAGTCTCTCGCTGAATATATGGAGGCTCTTTCGAAACTTTCGCGTTTTCAAGTCGGGGCGTTGAGCACAACAGTTTTGTGGAGTCTCTATGGATTGGGTTTGCTCCAGCCAGTTTTCAACCTGATACCACTGCTCGTGGCCGTGCCTACGATATTCTGCCTCAGTGAAATTATACGGAGACTCGTAGAAAATAGTCTTGGGAAGCGTTCCGTGCCATGCAATGGGGAATACGTGCTCATCACCGGCTGTGGTTCAGGATTCGGATTCGCTTTGACAAAATGTCTTGTGGACAAAGGGTAAGCACGAATCGAACGGTCACAACGTATTCACCATGTATTACATATGAGCCTATTTCGTGCAACAGACTTCGCTACGCCGCTCCCTCTCGTGACTCGTTAGATGCGTATCCACGCGGGCCTCATCGAGGAGTCCAAACATTGATTGATTCCATTATCCTTCAATTCATCTAGATTTTCCCTGTATCAAATATTCCTGCCTTATCAGGGTTTTATATTTCTTTGGAGAAACCTGAATCATCCACATTTGGCTCAAAATCGTCCATGGCACGGTTTCACTTCGTAGAATAACGCTTATACCACCCCGGCGGGGAGCAATCGGCACTCTTTCAAAATTCTGCTGCGACTTCAAAGAGACTTCGCGCGACAAATCAGGGTCCTCATCCGAGCGATCAGGTCATTGATCACAATCTAATCAATGCCTTCAATGCTACTATCAATGTATCCACAATCAACATTCGGCGGGTGCTTCAATGGCTTCTGAGCCAGCAGATATCACACGCGAAGACCCGCGTTTTTGGCAAGGGGGATGGGTGAATATGTCGAGCCACTATCGGATATTAATTGGAAATTTCGAGTCTAGATTTCCGCGCTCATCGCTCTTCAGGTACCACGTTTTCGCGGGTTGTCATTCGCCCGATTGTGGAGGTGCGAAAGAGCTGGAACTGTACTCGAAGCGAGTCGAAGTCATCGGCATGGATGTCGGCTCCGATGAGTCAATGAAATCGGCAAGAGAACACGTCGAGAAGAAATTAGGAAACATGGGTAAGATCGATGGAGTCTTTGAGCGATGCGCTCATCCATCGTCCCTGATTAGATCCTGCGTAGATAATTCTGACCTAAACGCAGGGATATTACTCACGGAGAGCTCACTCGGCGTAGCTTAGCTGAAGAATATTAGCATCTTATTATGAGCGTGCCATTGACACCGGTGCATGTATTTTGATTCGTGCACTTCATCATTTCCGGGAATCTTCAGGACAACTTTGGGCGATCGTGGCGAATGCGGGTGTTGCCAACCAAGGTCCCCTAGAATGGACGACCATGTCGGAAATTGAGCATATTTTCAAAGTGAACACTTTCGGAGTTTTGCGGACGGTCAAAGAGTTCCTGCCATTCGTACGGCGAGCCAGAGGTGAGTGTCCCCTGTCGGAGGCGGCCCGTTCGGCGGCACACGATTTGCTATGGGTATTATATTTCCGTGGATATCCTGCGGCTCTCATCGAGTGTTCTATTCCTTTCTTCTAGGGCGGGTTGTGGTGACAAACTCATTGCTCTCAACGATCGCCAATCCCTTCGTGATCCCCTATTCGATGAGCAAAGCCGCTTCGAAAGCACTCGTTGAAGGCCTCCAGAGAGAGCTCTGTGACTTCGGGATCTACTGTTCATCGATAGAGCCTTCGTACTATGAGTACGTAGCGTCCTTGACCAAAGGCATAAGATCCTGGATGCTCCGATTTCTTATCCGTTGAATCGCGATGAGGGGGCATAATCGCGGTAATTCATGATATTCGATTCAGGACTGCGATGACTCGTCATCGAACAGCGGAGGACTACCGAAAGAAATATGATCTGATAGACGAAACGATGAGGGAAGACTATGAAGGCTACGTCGAACTCTGCAGTGAATATTTTGATAGCGTTTCAAGCGTCATCACCTCGACCAAGGTAGGCTTCCCCAATGGGCATCAGAGAAGTCCCTTTCACTCATACTTTTTTCCCATGAAAGTTTCTCGAGTTACGCTTTCGCGCCCCCTATTCTTCCAGGTGGAGGAACCGATCGACGCATTGGCACATGCCGTCTGTTCCGTCAGACCGCTTCCGTATTACTTCGTCGACAGTCCCTGTGTTAGCTTTTTAAGAGAAATCGAACGGCACGTCAACATTGAAGTCACTGATGCTGCGGTGAAATGCACAAAATACTTGGCAGCTCTGAAGAAGAGGTTCACGTCGACAAAGTGATGCCCAATTGAAGGCGCTAAAGACCTAATAAATATAATGCTCACGGATCGTGGTCGTCGTGAAGGGTAGACACTGGATAAGAAATATCTCCACCCGCGCTCCTCCTCTCCAAAAAAGGGCTGCTCCCTGGTTCATACAGCATGAGGAGGATAGTCGTGTCGAGCATTGTAGCTTGGCGCTGCAGGCCCGTCCTCCTTGTGAGCTCCTCGCTAAGCTCCCCCGTAGTCCGTAGTTTGTAGATACTCCAGGCGCACTGGAAAGAAAATCACATGTAGCAGGTGCAGTAAGATAGCGGTGGGAAAGCTCCTCGAGTTCGCTGGGCTCCGACCCCTCGCAAACCTGAATCTTGTTTCTCCCGATTCGGGAAGTGAGCCTGGTGCAGAATTCTCTGCCTAGTGTGACCCAAGAGCCCCCTCGATACGTCATCCGCATTCGAAGTAGTATTTCAGAGAATGCCCAGCATTCAAATACTTTTCCGAGCGCAAATCGGGATATGAGAGTTTGCCCTCGAGTCCTATGTACAAAATCCACAAGCGGCGATTAAACGTCGGAGGTTGACGAAGTTCCAGAACAGTAAGCGTGCTTACGACAAGACGATCCTGGCGTGAATATCAAGCAGGTCCGAGCCGCGTTGAGCCAGACGTCTGTCGTCGCTTCCTTCGATATTCTGAAAATGCCGATTGGAGGCTTCTAATCGCAAAACGTCATTATGTCCGACGAACCGGATTCCTCGACGATCCAGGCGGGCCGAAATCCGTTAAGCGACGCCGGACTCGAAATGCTCAGAAAGTCATCGATCACTCTGAAACGAACAAGAGCGTTCTGTTCGCCATTGCGGTTGCCGGCCAGGTTCTCCCATCATACACCGTCCTCGAGTCTGAGTGAGAACGGGTAAGAAGTAAGTAAGAACTGCCAACTTTGCCGTCTCCGTCCGAATAAATCGGGGACGTTCAGAAAAAAGGTGGAAGGCTAGAATTTTGTCGTCGAGAATGCGCGGAAGGAGTCTACTTCGTCGGCAAAGTTAAACGGATAGACCGCTCCCGACGACAGCTGACCCCGGTCATAATCCGGCACCGGTGATGAATTCGATTATCAAACGCATACGATTGAATGTAGGAGTCGTGACGACGGCAGTTGATCGAAATGGCGGCAATTGATCGAAAATGTACTCTCGAAGCAAGGCTTGGAGAAGCTCGGTAATCAAAGCCCCTGATCGTGCCAGTTCTGGTGCGAGTGCGTCATCTTGGAATCGAGATGACAATATAGTGCATACTGAGAAAAACTCGGCGGTTTTCGCTTCCCTCGGAGAGAGGGTCTTCGGGAACAACGCCAAAGTCACTTAGGCATGAGACGGGACCATTCCAAGTGTAGTGAACACAAAATCAGGGCCAAATCATGGAGCGAAATGGTCCTTGAGGTGCGAACTGACTGACAGACAGACATTAGGCTCCCGTCATAGGGGCTGATATGTAAAACTCAATCAGAGAACTTTGACTGAGAGCACTGGATTGACGCTACCTAGGTTCACAAAGCTCAAGGTGTGCATTGATTTCCGTAGCAACGCCGTCAAAGCAAGACTCCGAGAAGAAAAGGCAGAGAAACTCTTCCCGAGGCTTCGACACTCTGGTACTAGAAAACCTCCCTCCAGCCATCCCAGGTGCCCTCTCGGGAGCCTGATTTCATGTAAACGCTGCCGTCGAATATGCGGAGGGCGCCATGATGGAGGAAACTCCCCTGAAATGCTCGAATATCGACCTGAAGTTGTCTCGCTCCGAAATTTTCTGCGTCGTCGATGGAGGCGAAGTTGTCAGCGAACAAAGACTTCGGTACCCCAGAAGAAATTCTTGGGTATAAGAAGCAGAAAAAGATCGGGATCTGAGTAGGCTTCTCCAGGTACAAGAAAATTCGGACATCGGGCAGATGACTAGGAAGTCGTAGAGTATCGCCGCTCCACCAGGAATCAACTCTTGGTGAAGAAGCCGTAAGCCACCCTCCTCAATAATACGTTGACTGTGGGCTCTACATATCGTTGCGATAAACCTGAAGGCCCTTCGGACACCTTTGAAGCTCAGGAACCTGAGGGGGGAGAACCGCACGAGATGGTAATCCCGGGAGAGTTCGCTAAGCAGAGAGCTTCAAGAGTTCCGAGTAATTCAGGAAAGGCAGGAGCGGTATTCAGTCTCCGAGGCTACTGAGAACGTCGGACAGCGTTCTTCGATCGAGCTTCTCGAAGCAGGATCCGTATGTCGAGCGATCTTGAGGATCTGTCTCCATATCGAAGATCCGTTCCACATAGGAATGCGCCTTTGTTTCCGAAGGAATTCCAGCCGAATCCATTACTGACTTGATTTGATGGAACCCCCATCCCCCCCACGATCTCGAAACAGTCGACGGCGACGACCCGTAAGAAGTCGAGCGCGCAGAATCCGAAAGCCCGAGGAACAATGGAAACTCTACCGGGCTAATCGGTGTTCGGGCCAATGAACTGCGAACCTGTGCATACCAGTCAGTCGAGGCAGCCGAGAAACCCCAAAACCGTACATACATATGAGATGAGTGGTCCCTGGGAGAGTTATTCCGAACAGACCACGATATCAGGATCAAGCCCATCAGAATTCTATATGATTCCGCGCGAGAATACTAAAGCTCGGAATGACTGCTGTCTTGTTTCTGTCACGCGCCGCTCGCTTGGATCGACGAGAAGCTTGCGTGTCCTCTTCACTGCGAAACTTCATTCACATGAATATATTTCTCCTCAAGTCCTTCTGGATCGTCTGATCGCCCAGTCCGTTCGAGTCCGCTCGGTTTCGCCGTGACCATCAAGCCGCCGAAACACCTCGAATTTCAGCGCCTCTGTCAGAGCTATTCGGAGCAGGTATGGGTCTAGAATCCTCGTAGGTGTCCGCCAAAAGAAAGCAGCCTCTCGAAGGCCTGACTGGACATCACATTTTCCCACGGTCGAGGTCTCCGGCACGGTAACGTATTTGTCGCTTCAGGAACACCCAGAGATATAGGGAATTTTTCTTTGTAATGAAACTTGTGAAGCGTGAATTGCGATCTGGCGTGATTCCCGTCAATTTGGATGCTCTCAGTAATCGTCGGCGTCGTACCAAACAAGACGACATTTTCCTCCCGTCGGAACACCGAGATATCCGGCCGCATCATCTCTGATGATTATCTTTTTGTCGACTTATTCAAATCTCTGGGGCTGTTTACCAATGAGGCATAGCATCCCTGAGCCCAAGCCATTGCCTCTCTCTGTGCGTAAGACCGTGGATCCCACGGGGGCGAACAAAGCGATTTTTACGAAAGGGTGATCTCTCGATGCCCAAAGTGTATATCCGGCGCGACGGTAATCGCGGGGCCGACTGTATCCCGCAAGGCAATCGTCGAGCTCGTCGCGCCGACAAGGGATCCGACTGGCTGGCGGATTTTGGACGCATATGCGATCCTTGAAAGAAACTAGTTTCCATCGAGGCTTGAAGAGGCCCCTGATTTCGCAGATCAAGGACATGGACGCGATGGCTCTCTCAAGTCTCGACGTTCGGCTTCGGAATCGTACTTAATGTCTTTCCGTTTTCCTCAACTCTTATCAGATGAGGAAAAATCCGGGCACGAGCGCGAATTGCGGGGAGAAACTTGATCTGAAACACCGAATAGTGAACATCTGAAACAATCGCGACATCGCCGAAGGCATCGGACGGTTTTTTTCCTAGCTCATCCCGTGACAAGCAAAAAAAAACGCATCCACGGTCATATAATGTTTTCCCTCAGTCAGAATCGAGCTCGCGATAGATTGCGAAAGCAAGGAAGCTCCGTCCGATGACTCTCCCTCTAGCTCGGGAGGAACGATTCGCGCGGCTTCCGACCGATTTTCGCAATCATCACGAGTGCTGTTGACGGCCCGTCAGAAACGGAGATTTCTTCGTGTTGCGCTGGATAGGGTTCGGCTAATGGCTCAGCCGTCCCCTCATCGTCAGCGTTATTCGATCACATGGGAGAGACTGCAAGCTCTCCGCCATCGAAATGTAAAGGCTGGTCGCTGCCCGTTCTTTCCTTTGTCTAGATCTGGCAGTTTCTGAAAGTTTCCCATCACGAAGGACAAGCTTCAGGCCTTCCGCGGAGCTGTTTGTTCAAAACCTAATGGAAATCTAGCGGAGCTCGCACTGCAATCGATAATTCTCGTTAGTGTTAATCAATGAGCGTCGTATATCTGTCGGTCTGTTCGTTCGTGACCCTTCCCGTGAGGTCTTCGAGGACAGAGACCGGCGCCAATCTTTGAATGATTGCCTCGGGAGTGAACGCTGATCATTCGATGAAGTTGCGTGTTCACGGAGTATCGCGGGAGACAACACGATGCGTTTCGGCCTGGTAGTTACCGCTCTTAGAAAATTCTCGGTTTCGATAGCAAGTCGCTTGCGCCGAGCCATGAACCTTTGCGAGGGTCTTGCTAAACAACTCCAACGGCTGCCGTAAGCCGTGGCGCGGTACACCCATGGTCAGCTTCACTCTCCTGTGTCAAGTCGCCTTCTTGCAGTGCGCATCCTGTCCCCACTGCGAGCATTCTGCGAACGGATTATACTTTTGCGGCGCTACCGAGGCCGCTCGCTTTCCACAGTGACGTCGCGAAAATCGGAGTGAGAGTCTTGGGCTGACTTCGAGTCCACTCGTAATTTTTTCCCCCATCATGGACGTACTGGCTGGACTCTCGCGCTTCAAGCTTGGAGTCTTGATATCAGTATGCCTGTGGTCCTTGTACTTTTGGGGCATCCTCCAACCTGTGTTCACGTTCGCGCCGCTTCTTGCTGCGATACCGACAGTGACGTTCCTCAGTGAAGTTATCAGACGAATCATCGAGTATCATCTGGGAAAGCGCACAGTTGCAATCGGAAACGATGCTGTACTCATCACTGGCTGCGATACTGGATTCGGATATCTCCTCAGCAAACGACTGGCCGATAAAGGGTAAAGATAGAAGAAAAGCGTACTGAAAAAGAATCACCTTCGGGTTTCTCGATCGGCGCTGGTCATCGCAGCTCTTGAAATGAACAAGTGGAGAGCACCTACTCCGCGATAATAATCGGTGATCGCGATCATGGACTAGAAATACTACTTCTAGATATTTATTCGTCCACAATCGGCTCTGCTGAATTGACACTCCTAATCGTTCGGAAGGTATACTGTTTTTGCGGGCTGTTATGTGGACAATGGCGCGGGAGCTGCCGAGCTCCGCGAATACTCATCGCGAATCCAAGTGCTCAACATGGATGTTCGATCCGATGATGCCGTGAAGAAAGCAAGATTGCTCGTAGAAGAGAAACTCGCTGGACAAGGTGAGAATTTGATAAGATTATGGGTACAGCACGTGAGTCTATGGGACTATTCGGGGAAACTCTTCGACTTCGCATACCCCATGCCCTCGGAGCTTCGAGACAACGCCGCTATGTATGTGCCCTCTCGACACCACCGAGAGGAGGAGTCGACCCGAGAAACCGTCCATCCAGGCGATATGTATCTCACGCATCTTGATTTGGTAATAGTCAAGGCTCGCTCTGCTGGGACTCTCTCGGAGCTCCCTCCCAGAGTTCGAGATGATTGTGGAGAGCGATGAGATTGTTTGCACTATTCTGAAGGGAGATCCTGACACAGGTGCTCCGATGTCTACAGACTGTTCCACTTTAGCTGGATGGGCTCTTCTTTAGTTTGGGACAACATTAGACGCAATGAGCTGGCTACTTATTGTTAGATGAGCTTTCGCGCAGCGACAGAGTCACCTTGTACCCTTCGCTATGTGATTGTTTTGTCGAGCAGCTCAGTCTTATTCACACGGAAAAGTTTGTGGGTCTCGTGTCCTTTTCCTGGAATCATTATACGCTTTGTTCATTCGGTACCGGCATCAAGTACATCGGGGAAAATTGCTCGCTTCTCGGGTTCAGTTGCCCTAATGCCGAGCAACCGACGTTAATTTACTGTCCGGAACGGTCATCGCTGCTTAGCTGAGGGAATCTCACTTCATTTGGTCAGCTGGGACACCTGCGCAAAGTCGAGCTTTCGAGCACTGTTACGACAGATGGCCCATCTCACTTATTGTTGGATGAAATACTGGGAGGTGTCTCGACGGATTCCAGTTTCATGATATGATACATTGGAAGGGAGGGGCGAGGCGAAATTTTCAGGCGATTCGAGCGTTTTTCGATGATAAGGCGATGACTACAATACGTATGGTCTGATCGCGCTTCGCCTGGGAAAATGAAGGCGACTCTCTGAAACGAGCTCAACTCCTCAGAGCTACAACTACATTCCGCTGTATGAGCATCGATGGTCACCTGCAAGCCTTCTCGGGACACATCATGGAGCGACGCGATCTCCGTTTGAGCTCGGCACTCTCGCTCCGAACGCGATCGTTCATCTCTGGCCAGACCTCGATAGCTCCGGCGATAAGGAAGGAATCAGTTGTGGTCTGATGTCACTGCCGTAGTTCTGGAATTTATTTCATCCCTCCATTGCAGCCAGCTTTCTTACATGTAGTCCTTGGTGAGTTGAACGAGTCTGAGCCGAGACCTTGCATCGCCTCCAGATTCCAGAACTTCAGACGGTCGGGATAAGAGCATCGCTGAAGCCAGCCTTCATAGGAAATTATTTCATATGCCGAAGTCGAATGAAGAATATTCATCTCACCTACAGCGTCTCGAATACCGAGAATATGATGCATGTTAATGAAGATCGTAACTATGCAGGACCGCGGGGGCGTGATCGCGAATAGTTAGGCGAATAATCACTATAGACTTGATCTCGGACATGGAATCGGGCACCGGAGTTCCGCTTAATCGAATGGCTCTACAGTATCACTCACAGCACCCATCAGAAACGGATCTCAAGCCGCTAATTGCATGAGAGATGACAAGTCCGAGTCAGGAGCGGCCCCTTGACCCTGGGTCAAGTTCGGTGGATATAACACGAGGGCTCCGATATTGGAGACTCGAGGCGCCCCATGTGCGCTCGGATCAGAACGGAATTCCGTGTGCTTTCACCGGACGCTGCTCTCCTGCTAGCCCAGACCTTGAGCCCCGATGAGGTTTCGCCAATTTCCGTGTTGCTCAGCCATATTCTAGTCTCTTCCCCCTGTGAGGAGGTCTCCTTTCAAAATGTCATGCACACATCTTGTCTGGCGCCGCCCTTCGAGACTTGGCTTGCGGAAGTCCGCATCGTCGGATCATTTCCGCCGGCGAGAGCTTCCTGTGCACCATTCCTGCTTTGGCTACCTCAGAAGAACTCAGGAGCAAGCCTCCGTTCGAGCTGAGGTGAGCTCCAACTCTGAGAGGTGCTTCCAAGATTTTCATAACCTAACGATCAATAATTATTTAGTCAAAGAAAAATGACTCTTGCTCGATGCAGCCTTATAGCTGATAATGAATGCATGCATGTGATCGGTGAAGCTGAACACTGAGTCAGTTATCGTGACCTTACTTATCCGAATACGCTCCGAGGGGCCGTGACGGGAGCGCCAGTCCCGGGTCGTCACTCCCAAAGTCAGGCGATCACTCCCCCCCTTCCCCGAGCCTTCCTGTACTCCCCATGTTGGAGCAGGACCCTGGTATCAATCCGTCGCTCCCTCGATGCATTGACCGCGCCCCCATCGGAGGATTCATGGATCCGCCCCTGGCTTCGTCCATATGAATATATTCTCGTGGAGTTCTGTTCCTACGGGAGAAGATGCCTGCTCATTTTTCTACAAAAAAAATAAACAATCCCAGTGCCAGTGTTTTTCATCCGAGAAAGCAAAATCGCAAAGTAACTACACAATTGTGATGAGTAATAATCGGGTCGGAACATTGTCGAGGCAGAAAATGGGGCGAACGCATGCGCGCCGCTGAAGCGAGTTCCGTCTCTCACAGGTTGGGCTCTGAAAAGGACTCATCCGCTCGTTGAGTCAGAGAATTCCGGACTTCACTTTATCTTTGCACTGTAAGATGAACCTCGCGAGTGACGCAAATTCCGCTCGTATATCTGATCTTCTCTGTAGAATCTGAGCCGCGATCTCATCACTGATTACTAATCAGTGATTAGTCATCACGTCATCAGAGGTCAATCGAGAGATTACCGGTCTCATCATATGCGCTAAGCCAATGGGGTAGGCCCCGAAGACACGCGTCTCGAGCCCCACTCGCGCAGAATCGGTGCTGCTTCTTCGGGGTCGATGAGGGAGCGTCAAAAGCGATGAGCTGTCGATACCATCCGATGCCATAATGATTCTTGTTCTTGACAAATTCATTTCAGGACTTTGGGCGGTCGTCGCGAACGCTGGGATAGCCAATCATGGACCGCTAGAATGGACGAGCATGGAAGAAATTCACAGCATATTCGATGTTAACACTTACGGAGTCCTCAGGACTGTCAAAGAGTTCTTGCCACTCGTCAGGAAGAGGAAAGGTAAAAGCCTTGGAACTCTTGGAGGATTTCTCCGAATCCGAGGCGAGAATCGTTACATGTTTCCTCTTCTCAGGCCGGATCGTTGTTACGACGTCCATGCTCGCAACGCTCCCGAATCCATTAGTGATCCCATATTCAATGAGCAAAGCGGCTGTGCGATCACTTGTCGACGGTCTCCAGAGAGAATTACGAGGTTTCGGAGTCTATTGCAGTTCTATCGAGCCCAACTACTACAAGTGAGTTGAGTTCCGACGGGAATGCAAGGAGTCTCTCCGGAATCAAGGGAATCACGGAATAAGCCTCTTGAAATTCTTGTGCAGGACCAGCATCGTAGAGAATCGTAGCATGGAAGATTACCACAAGAAGTTCGCTGCGCTCGACGAGAACCTGAAGGCCGAGTACGAAGGTTTCATGGACACTTGCAGGAATTACTTGGACGGCGTGAATTCCTTCATCATGTCGGATAAGGTTCGATATCATTTTCAATGACGAGGCTCCGATCCTTCGTCGGTCGTGACTAGTGATCGTCCATGAGCTCGGATGAACTACAATTCAGGAGTCTCATTTCGATTCCAGATTGAAGAGCCCTTGAACGCTTTCGAACATGCTGTCTGCTCTGTCCGTCCGCGGCCATACTATCTGGTTGATAGCCCAATCCTCAGCTTCGGGAGAGAGCTCCTAAAGCATCTCAATGTCGAGGTGCTCGATGCGGTTGTGTGCTCATCGCAATACTTGGGGGGCTTGAAGAGGAGAATATGTCCGAAGAAGTGATATGTTTGTGACGAATGAATTCCTCGTCGAAGTTAGCGACGTATACTCGCATCCCAAATAAAAAATGTGCTACTGTTCTCGTACGATGAGTCGCGGGGATATCGCGATAGGGAATGAATGCGCTCAAATTATAATTATATCGAAGTATTCCTTTCGATGGACGATTTGTTTTCGTGCCCTACTCTGCATTTTTGTCTCCAACACTCTGAGCTGTGCTCCGAGACTGAAGAAAGGCCGTGTATCCTTGACCACAGTGGGAATCCCTCCCGTGGTTCCAATGTTTGAGGTTCTCTGGCCGTTTCTCGTTCCCTTCCGAAACCCAGCTCTGCCGTCCCTCCCCCCCTCTTGAAGCACGAGGGAAATTCAGTCATGTCACATTCCATGAAAATTCAGAGACACCAACACAGAATGCCTCGGAATGATGAGTCTGAAATTCATTTTCCTCGTCGGAGAAGCAGTCAGGGCCGAGACTCTGCGTGCGGGTCCTGCAGGTTCCGTTCGGGAGAGCGATTCTCAAGACACTTCCCCGAAGAGTAGTCAACTATATAATCTCTTAGGGCTCCATCAGTTAACTTGTCCGTCTATCTTGCGCAGGTGCTCTGTTTCTGCGGCTCACAGCCTCCACACCTGAGGGGCTGGTCGGAACTCATGTCGATAACACTCCTCCATAAGAAGAGTATGGGTGAACTGTGGGGGTTCCTTGAGGCAGGAGTCTGTCGGATCATCTGACGGACGAGTCGGATCATCGGGGCGATTCTGAACGGGCTGAAATCGACTTGAAGGGATGTTTTTCCAGCCGTCGAAACCCAGGTCCAGGGCCGTGCTCCAAAGGTGTCAGAACTTTGGGCTTCTCTCAAGGAACTCGGGGGTCGGATCTCAGCCCGAACGTCCTCGGAACTATCGGGGAGAGCTGCTTGTTGTCCAGGAGGTCGAGCATTCATTTGTGCAAAAATTGATGATGGACAGTGATTACCGGCGTGATGTCAACCGGAAGCGCTCTTCACCGTGGTTCATCCGTTTCAGATAGAGAGAATGGACAAGATAGAACAATATCTCGGGGTGTGATCGGGCAAAATCCCATTGGCGGATCTCTGCGGCTGAGCGCCGCTATCGACCGCGATTCCTGCGGTCCTGATCTTTGCACACCTTGAGAATTGAGCATACGAAAATTGTTCGGTACGAATATATTTAAACCTTAGAGCTGCCTTTCCTCTCTGCTGAGGGTTATCGGGGGTTCTTGCGTCCTCAGATCATTTTCCGAAATGTGCTCGTTTGGCAGTAGCTCATGAACATGCCCTTCCGGCATCCGGAGGCGACATCGGAAGACCCCCGATCGACGCCGATCAGTTTTCGGCGATGATCGTTATCTGACTCTAACGCGATTATCTCGAGAGTCTGGACGGTATTCCATGAAATTCCATTCTTAGTTGAAGAGGTTGAATACTAGCTCGGAGTCATGGCGCGAGATCCGGTATTTCTTACACCTTCGTTCTCCCTGAGATATGTTAAGACAAAGGAGAACAAGTGCCTGTTTCCAAGCGTCCTTATCTACGACTTCCTCCGTGAGCGTTCATCGCGCCGCTGTCGGCGCGGCTAGTGTCAACATGACTCTTCCCCATGAGAGTTGAACTCTGAACTCACCTGGGTGGCTGCGGAAGCGTGTAATTGGTCCTCTTTTGTGTTCCACATACGAGCATAATCCGTTAATTGACTATTCTGTCTGTTGGCATTATTAGAAATGGAATGGGTTGATGAAAAATCACAACGACGTCGTATGACCTTTCTGCCCTATCGCCGGCGGATCTCGGCCACCGAGGGGGGAGTACCCCGCGTAATTCAAAGTTATGCTCGTGATCTGGTCGATTCCGTCAACCAGATGACGTTGGACTGCCGCGGACGTCAAGAAATATGATTGTAGCGGAAGGCGACTTCGTTCTCGCCGGGAGTGTCGCTCCAATCTGCTGGTTCTGTGAGGTGTTCATGAGTTCTCTACTCGAAACTCAGAGCCGCAGCGCGACACATGGGGTATATCTCCGGGAAAACCCGTAGAAGGGATCGATATCTATGTCTCTTCCAACAATCCTCGTTCATCTCCACCTGATGGATCTTTCTCTCATCTGATAGTACGACGTATTCAACGCGACTTCAAGATAACGCTAGTCTACCTTTTTCCGTCCATGGCGGTCATTCTACTTTGTTTGCATGAGAACGCAATGAGAAGATTCTTCCTTCGATCTTATCTCCGTGCTGGGCCTGGAAGGTTAACGTTTGTGCGGCGCCGGTGAGACGTAATGTTGCTCACCGCGCTCTCGAACGTGCTCGCTTGACGTCATCCGACAATCAAAAAACCGAAACTGAGGTTCTGGTCTATCCTATCAAGCGCGAGCTGCTAGTCTGCGGGAAATAAGACCCACGAGCAGGAAATCATCCCTGACATGGAATTTTCTCGTAGCGAGATTTTCACGATCCGTAAGTACAATGCATGGTAGAGCAGGCGAAATTGTCAAACAGCCGAATACGTGTTTCACGACATGTACGAACGACCTCCCCGTTTCAACAATAGAAAAATACATGGGCAGACAAGTTGCTGATACTCGACCATGACGTTTCTCGAAAATAACTCGACGAGATCACCGGCAGAGGAACGGCGTTACATCGTCGGTAGAGGAACGGTGGTCTTTGAGACCCTGCGCAGTGGTGGCGAACCTGTTTTCGCTACTTCAATCGGGATCTCTAGACAATTTGGCAATCATGCGAGGAAACGACCTCAAAATTCGAGCGGTGTCGATTCTCACGCGGATCGATCCCAAACAGATGCAACGACAAGAGCGCGTTCAAGGTCCGAGGAATCTCTGAGCTTCGAACGAAGATAAGTCGATTCGAGGTAAGGCGGCTGAACCCGCTGCGCTGATTTCCCACGGTGTCTATGCGATAGCGAGAACTCAGTCTCATATTGAGTTCAGTCTTGATATCTATGCGGCCGAATCCTAAACACCGAATCCAATCAAGATTGAACTTTCGGTCCGGGGGCGGAGCTTTCGAAAATCTGCTGCTCACAGGGGTTGGCAGAGAGGAGGAAGATGGCAGAGCTTGCTGATAGCGACGGACCCTCTCCAGCGGAGGAGGATGTTTCAGGGGAGGCTTGTACCTGAGAGATTCACCTGTACCGTCCAAGCATACAAAAGTACCGTGATTCACATCCAGATCATCAAATCACTACCGTCAGTCTCGGAACGTGCTAGACTCACTGTCACCTTCGTGAACTCTACTCGACCAAGCCGTTCAGTCGGAAGGATTTTTGTCTGCGATGGCGAACAGGACCAAGCCGGATTCGCTGCCATGTTTCGGTGTGGCGTTCTCGATGTTGATCTACACGTTCTTCGCCATGGCTGTTCTGAAGTCTTCTTCGGTGATTTACGTGGGCTCGATGCAAATGCTCGACCTGACGAGAGAGCAAGCGTCTTGGCCGGCCACGTTCGCCGTGATGCTCTCCCAGCTTGCCGGTAAGTTTGGTTTCAGCTTTGGGAATCGGTGGAGAAGTCTGTCAGACCCTGTCCCGGAGAAATTTTCTCTGTGGAATTCCGGGGAATGTTCCTTCTTGAAAGAGTCGTCAGAGGCTTCCCTTCTGGTGGGATCAAGTCTTTGACCACGAAATTGGGATACCTCCGCTTCCGCACAGAGCTCACACCCTGGAGTTCGGTCACTTGAGGAAGAATCATCCGTTTCAGGTCCCGCCTATGGATATCTGCTGAAGAAGACCTCGGAGCGTTTCTGTCTCGTTTTAGGAGCACTTCTGTGCTCTCTGCCGATGATGGTGGCCGCCCTGTGGGCAACCGAAGCCGTTACACTTTGTGCTCTCATCGGTGTTATTCAAGGTGAGTTTGACGCGAATAGAGCCCTCGAACGCTCGCTCTGCGCGGAATTAGGGGGACAACGATGAGGCACGCGAGGAATCGGCTCCACCGGTTCTAGTTCGAGAGCGGGACGGGATTTCCGATTCGCAGAAAGCGCTCCGCTGGCTCAATTCCGTACACATCCGCACTGCTGCGTAGAACGGGAGCTGGAGATTAAAGCGGAGTTTCTCCCTCCAATCTCCTCGTACAGCGATTCTAATCGAGCGAGACCTCCCGAAAAAATATCGCGGTCGGAACGGGAGTCTTGTCATGCCATGGACCTAAGGAGCCTGACTGAAACGTCTTCGGAGAAGAAGCGGGAATCGGAACACGAGGTCCGATTCCCGCTTCCGTTGAACCTCGGAGCAGAGATGATGTGACGCTCGAGGAATATTGAAAGTAGAGCTCCCCATTTTCGATCCGCATCTTAACATATTTTCCTCGTTTCCTCGATTACAGGACTCGGATCAGCTTGCAGTGAAGTGATTCCGTTTGTGATTCTCATGCGACACTTCCAGAAGTATCGAGGAACGGTCATATCTGGAATGTACATAATCACCGCCGTATCCGGTTTTGCGATGCCCGTCCTCTATGAGTACATCCGACAGACTTACAACTTCCGAGTCTGCCTCTTCGTCATGGGTGAGTGGTTCAGAATTTGACGCGGAGTCCTAAGGAAAATGAGCCCTCGACGAAGCCGGACGGGGCTCCTGATAATTTCCGAGCAATGTATTCTTGATGGTGCTAATAATGATGGTAGGCGAAGCAATGTATGACCGTGTTTGATTTCAGGCGCTGCGAACCTTGGCATGCTGCTTGGGTGTATTATCGTTGATCGTGTCCCCGCGGCTCCTGAATCCAACGTCGCTTCTGGCGCGCCCGGGTCAGGCTCGCATTTCTCAGAGATCAGTTTGAGCACAGATAACTATTTGGTCGGAAGCATCCTGTTGAAGAGCCATGTAAGCTGGGTCTCACTAAAGTCAGTTCCACCCGATTCGTTGATTGGAAACTACGCTCGTCGGTTGTCCAGAGGAATTTTCAATGATCTCATTACCCCAATTTTCAGCAAAGTCACACGGGCTCGTTCCGCGACGTTGAGTCTCTGCGGGAGAGGAGGCCGCTCGTCAATTCGCGACCTAAGCCAGCTGGAGCGGTTCTCGATGCGAGCAAAAAAGGCCGGCTTTCTCTGGGCTTCATTCACATCACCATCTCGAGGTAAAAAAAATAGTTTGGAGACAAGGGAAACTACGGCCGTCTTGAGAATTGATTCCGGAGAGATCTCCGCCATATCGTTTACCTAATCTCAGCTGATATTTTCCAGGGCGGCCACCGTTTTCA
This sequence comes from Galendromus occidentalis, assembly GCF_000255335.2. NCBI lineage: Eukaryota > Metazoa > Arthropoda > Arachnida > Mesostigmata > Phytoseiidae > Galendromus > Galendromus occidentalis. The sequence continues at coordinate 1,375,605 of NW_003805439.1, forward strand.
CGCTCGCAGCATACCTCTTGGTCATTTTGGATTACGCGACAGATAGACATCTTGATTCCGTGCAAGGTGTTCTCATTCTGACCGTGTTCACCATAGGGGACTTGATGTCGCGGGTTCTGTCTGGCTCACTTATCGACCTCCGACTGTTTGCTCACTCCTGGCTCATGTCGGCAACCTTCCTGGTGCAGGGCGCCTCGTACCTCCTATTAATTTATGTCGATATTTATGGAATGATGCTCATAGCCTCGTTCCTCGTCGGCCTGACTGGAGGCTGCCGAAATATCCTAGCGACGGTCATGGTCACTGAGGAATGCGAAGAATCGAGTTTGGCGCTGAATTTAGGAGTCATGAACTTCGTGACCGGTATCACTATCGGCTTCCAGCCTTACTTGATTGGTGAGTTTCGATCAGAACACCTGCAGAATGTGTACGCTCCTCCCGTGAATGCTCTCCCTCTTGATGCCCTCAAATAGTTAACCGGCTCTTCACTCAATTCATTCAGGTTACATCCGTGATACGCTGGGGAACTACGAACCGCTATTCTTCGGCTTTGTGCTCGTCAACTTCGGCCTGTTCGCAACGTGGTTCATCCATGTTTTCTGCGATTTCCGGAGGCGCATTCAAGACCGCGTCTGAGGGACAGCTCGGACCAAATGTATATGCGACTTCTCCTCCATAAGTCTCGAATGTTCACTTCTGTATAGAGCGAGCCACAAGAACACCTGAAAAATATAAAGTCGAGAACATGTACATATGTCAACGCTGTCAAGCTTATTCTTGTGAAATACGGCCGATGCATCAGGGGTGAGCAATTGTCCTGGATCCACAATCTCAAAATCCCCAAGGCATCCGAGGTGCGACTTGTGCGAGCTCTGAGAGGGTTCTTCCAGACTGGGAAAGATTTTTTTCTGGACGGAAGATCTCGCCCCCGGCGTCAAGTAGGCGATGGGGGCGGAGAAGACCGGTCCGATCGGGATCAGAGCGCAACGATCCGACGACTGGCAGCAATGAGCTATCCCATAGGCGGGGCGTCGAGCTGGGATATTCCTCGAAGAGGATGATCGCCCTCGGCAGGGGTTACGATCAAGATTACCTTATCCGTATCTGAGAGGGCAAAATCGAAAAAGATGAATCCGAGAGTTTCAGAACACGTGAACCATGTATACGGCTGTACGGGCCGTACTCTCCGGAATCGTACATTGTACGGCTCCCCCTGAGAGCGAGCTAGGTCATAGCCGTTTCCTGGCGGCTCCCGAGTAGCTGCTCGAGTTCTCGGAACATCTTATCGTTAAAGTAGTGTTATCCGAAGATCTTCGTTAGAATCCCGCCCGAGGGCTTAGAATTCACATCGGAATGATGCATAAGTCGAACATTGTTGTTGCCGCTTCTACCCGCGCTGCTGCTCGCTCCGGAACGAGTTAATCTAAAGAAACTCGCCCAGTCTGTAACTATGCTGTGGCCAATGCCACGGGGCTCAGGCATCCTTTGCGGCACGAACGGCCCACCTGCCCTAGCTCCATCTACGTCACCTGCCGCCACTCCACAGCCTTATGTTACACCAACCCGTGCTAGTCCTCCGACGGTATCCGACGGATTTTTTCAGCGACGTGTCGCGCCCAGCCCGGCGATCCTCGAGCAACACCCACGGGCTCTCCATAGAATTCCGCAAGTCACCCGAACCGAAGCCGCGCGGAAGTTCACTCATCTCCTTGTAGAAGCCGTCGACGACAACGATGGTCTGCATCCTGCGCGCCGCAGTTAGACGATATGATACCCTCGCTGCCCGCGGTCAGACCTCCCCGACAACGCCTCTCCAAATGAAGTTATGGACTCCCTCAAGAGCTTCCCGCCGGGCACCTCTGGGGGCTTTGGGGATCTGACTCCGCAACACATCCTCGACCTTATATCAGTTGGTGGTGAGATAAGCCATATTCTGCTCGAGAGTCTCGCCCGACTTTGCGTCCGGATCGTGCGCGGGCAGACCCCTCAGAACATCTAGGATATTGTTTTCGTCTTGTGGCTGCTCCGAAACCTAGTGGAGACTTGAGACCCATAGCGGTAGGCGGGGTCTTGAGACGCCTTACGGCAAAGATCCTCCCATCCCGAGCTCGAGGTGGCGCGGCCGCCTATCTTCGGTAGCTTAATTGATTCACGCAGCGCGCACCGCCTTGTCTAGAATGAACAGAGTCGTGCTGTTGATGATCGACTTCAGGAATGCGTTCAATAGCAACCGCCGGCCGTGACACTATGCTGACACAGGTCCATGAGCGATCTCCGGAGATTGATATCATATGTAGTACTCCAGGCTCATCATAAGCCGAGTCTGATCTTTTTCGGGGATTCCGTTTCGCTTTCACTTACGGGGTGCCAGCAGGGAGAAGTCTTTTCACCTTTGACCTTCAACCTGGAAATTCATAGTACATTAGAGTCGTTGAGGTCTGAACGAGATCACCGCGAGCTAATCTCGATTACGTCACTCAGGTCAGTCCAGACTTCCCGGATCCTCAGACGGCTGACGACGTTCGCCCGATACAGGATAGCGTCCCTCTTCAGGGACTCGAAATCCGACCGTCACAGCGTGAGCTCTTCATCAGAGGCGTCTCGCGGGAAGAGCAGGATGCCGCGTTCCTTCAGGTATCGGATGGGACCTCCGGATGTCGCCCGATCGCGAATGAGAAGAACTTGGAGCTCCTGGCTTAGCCTTCGGTCGAGTCCGGAGTCCCTGAATCGTTGGCGGACAGGTCATTAACCCACGAGCTTATATCCGGTAGGCTCGCTAACGCCGGCAGTCATGTCGCTTCCCACATCCTGCAAAGATCCGCAGGCTTACCGAGGTTGATGTACCTGCTTCGTGCCAGCCTAGCGTTCTAGGCAACGTCGAATCTTCGCCGCTCGGACGAAGTCATTGCAGCGGCTCGTGAAAGCATCCTGGAAATTTCCCTCTCTGGGGATGCTCTCATACGGCTATCTCTCCCGACATCCTCCGGCGGAATGAAGATCCCGTCGCCACCGAGTACGGCACTGTCCGCATAATATTCATCCTGCAGTGCGGCTCGAGACCATGTTCGAGTCTCCTAGACGATCTCTCGCAATGGGTTCATCTCGTCGAAGCCGCTGTAGCCGAGTTTACCTCCGCATATCAGTAGCGGATCCAGGAGGGGACCTTGGCCTCCCCGAAATCTATTTCAGGCCTATGGGTCTCCATATTGGCCCTTACCGAGACAACAGCCTTGCCCCCCTCCCCCCCAAAGAAAAAATTCTGGATCTGCAACCCGCATACGTTAGTGTTCCAGATGTGGCCATAAATAGCAACCGACGCTTCCGGCCGAACAGGTCACTCCCATGCCGGAAGTGACCAGGAAACGGCCATGTCCCAGCTCGCTCTTAGGCGGAGCCTTACAACAGTAGCCGGAAAAGTACGGTCCTGAAAAGTTTGGCCTGTAGAATACGGCCCGTACAGCCGTCCGCCGTCCCTACGGTTCACATGACAGTAATGTCTAGATGAATAATAATAAATCATTGTAGACAAATAAGAATGAATAATAATAAATAATGGGGGTCTTCAACGACTTCGTCAACTACACGACTTTCTACGTCTTCTGCATGAGGAATGAGTCAGACTCCTCCGCTGTTCTGTGACGGTTCGACAACAATCTAGCCGCTGCCATCTCTGAGACCACGTTGTGGTTGGAGAGTTCACACGTCCACGTTCTCTGTGTTGTGGTCACGTTTTGCTGCTTTCATTTGTAACTTCGAAACCTCCGAGTGAAAAAAATGGTTGAATATGCTGCTGAGGCTACCCCGTGAGTATCATCCTATATTTGGATCTTTTATGTTGAAAAATTGAAATGAAAGAATTTGAGAATTGAAAATTGATCAATCAGCCATTGCGTCTCGCTGCAGCATTATCCAGATGCGGGCCGTCTCTCCTTTTTGAAATCGCTCTCCAAAATTCTCATGACTCGATGCTCTCGGGACTAAATGCGCTGAGACAAGATTGGCTCATGACTGGATGCGTTCAGAGACTGTTCGCCCTCAAGGATCAGTTGCACTCGAAACAAACGTGCGCATGACTTGACGCGCTCAAATGAGTTTTTGGAGCAATGATTGCCAAATGCGTGGGTGTGTTCGGCCGTGAGCGTATTTGTCTCGAGCGCGTATATGCAGGCTCTAAGCACGAGCGCCTCGAGCACAATTTCTCCCGCGGTGGGCTTCCATCATGGATATATAACCTTAACCTTTGAGAGGCGCTTCTCACTTCACGATCCTCAGTGCGTGCCAGAATTCTGGAAGATCGCTCGACTCGGACGTGGATTCTGCGGCAACGTAGCTGTGAAGTCGACCTTACTTCCTCTTGCCAGGGAGAACCATACCCAGATAAGGATGTAACGAGTTCGGGAATGACGAGATTCGCGGATCATGTCAGGATCGAAACCGGGCAAATCACGGCTTTAGGCGCGACCGTGGATGCCGCGTACCTATCCAAATCATAATTATCCGAATGTCCTCTGCCTTCAAGAATGAAAAAGAGAACTGCCGCAGTCCCACGTTGCTTCTCCTTCAGTCAGAACTGAGGAGGCAGGGCTTCTGCGCATGTCTTTGGAGAGGGAAACCGCTCCAAGCTGATCTGGCGAAGGCACTTCATGGTGTTGCAG
>NW_003805440.1:0-14945 GCF_000255335.2 Galendromus occidentalis
CCTATTCCAAATAGACGGGGTCGGTTCATGTGCATATCGGTGCGAGAATCAAGCGGAGCAGATACATGTTCGGCAATTATTCGTGATCAGGATCGCCGAGGATATTGAATTAGTTTAAACTGAGTATGTCTAATCTTTTATAATCTCTGGGACAAGTCGTTCAAGTTTTTTTCGGAATTTCGGTTGGTCGGGGCCCACCCCCGGGGACTTTCAGAGGAGTCGTTCCCATTTGCCCTCGAGTTCCATCTCCGGAATTCCTTCATACTCTTTGCTGGGCCCGACTGATTATCTATGCATTCGGAGGGAGAGGAGTCGAGAGGAGGTCTTGTGAGATATTCTGTATCCGCAGCAGACTGTGGTTCTGTGTGTAGCAGGCAAAATCACGCAGCTCCGGATCAAGTCCGATTCTTATAATCCTCTCTTTCATCGCATAACTCGTCCCGGAGGTGATGCGTTCCGATGGATTCCGGATTTCAGCTCGGACTCTGCTCATTGCGGGACTCCTCCCTCCGTATGATTCTAGCGTTCAGTTTTGCGCTTTTGACGAGATCGTTCAGCACAGCGAGAACTTACCCATGATCAAGAGCCACAACGCACCGAGTCGAGAGAGTGATCCTGGCCTTCCCGATGGGCGGTGTATGTCGTCGAATCTGGAATTTTCCCACAAAATTGTGTAAGCATCCCTCCGATCGGGTATCGGCTACTTCAGGTGCCTGATAGCAGATCATAAACAAGACTATCCCATATCAGATGTTCTGGCACGTAGACGAGGCGAGACGTCGCGTCGGGGGCGAGATTAGACGGCGCTGCCTGGTATGACGAAAACAAACTTAATCGTGCGTATTCCGCGATCGCTGATATCGTTGCTCCGGGATGTAAGTCAAAGATAATGCCTCGGGCTTCGACTCAGCCGTGAATGTTCTTGGTCTGAGAATCGAGATCCTTGATACTGTGTCGTTTCAATTCCGCTCTATGTGTTCTCTTAAAATCGACACTTTAGTGTGAATAAACCAATTGATGATGATGAATTCTGCTCCATGTGCTTGAAGGCTCCGAGGAATCTGGGCACCATTACCTGTAAGCACTCCGCCGGCAGTAATCCACGCCTCTGCGTTCCTATTCCCTGATGCCTCATTCCGCGAAAGGCACTGCTTTGCCCGGGTTTCCCTCCGTTACTGCTCTCGCTGTCCTGCGCCTGTTCCGATCACTGGATTAAGTCTAGCCGTTGAATGAAAAGTCATCACATCGGAAGAGTTGTCCTGGAAAGAACTGCGAAAAACGACTGGAGGCCATATCAAAATATCCCGAATCGAGCGCGAGATCTTCGCTTCTCGCTCTGAGGCTCTATGAGCCTTTTTTGAAAGACACCCTCACAGGCTCGGGAGACTCCTGGTTGATGGGGAGAGTCGGCCCTGCTCGGGAGATAAGGAGAGCTTACATGTCTAGGCTCTCGGAGGGCAGCCCGACCAGGTTTCCTCCGAGTCAAAAGGGGAAAAAGGAAGATTCCGTTCGTGGGTTATTGAACCTATATATTGATTTTTATTGAGTGTATCAAATCATTTATCTAAAGGATTCTCCCCGGGTTTCGGACTCATATCGCGGTCCCTGAGGGAGCAGATTCCAGAAGTACGGCAGGAATGTCTATCTTGCTCCTCCTAATAGCTACGCGGCGTGGGGAGCGTTCGTCCCCTGGGCGTCTCAGACTCTCCTGCTTTTTCGCTTGTGGCAAACTTTCTTGGCTAGCGCTACCCAAGGCTGTGAACAGCGCGTCAAAGTCGACCGCATAAACGATCCAGTGCTTCGTCGCGTCCTCTTCTTAAGTACCTCCGGAGGGGAAACCTGCTCCGCGCGCATTTTGGGAGCTGCCTTGATCGCTGCGTCCATGGCCGATTGGTGGGCATGGTCGCAAGAGCCCGTTTCGGGTATTGGAGTGGATGTCCGTGGAAATATTCCTTGATCGTCTCCCTCGGATGCCTCATCAGCCGGGGAGAGGCACCACTCTTCCTCGAGCGGGACCTCGGCGAATAGAGAGTCTTCAGAGAATACCCCGTGGTCCATCAGGACGGACGGGTATTCTCCATCGGAACTGCCCATGATGGACGGTCCCGATTCTAGAGTGACGAGGTCACTGAAGTGCATGTCGCTGCTGCTTCCGTTGAGGGCCGACATTCTTCCGCACTTGTTCGAGATCACCAAGAGTATGTAAAGTCAATGAAGTCCAGCAAGACACGCGTGATCTTATATTCTCCCAGAGATCAAGTCGCACGATATTCTTCCGAGATTCTATTGGTCGAGACTTCTCTCGCGGCGAAACATTGGCGGAGAGGGGTGCCCCCTCTCTCAATTAATGATTGTCTCTGGAATCATGCCTCCGGACCCCAGGAGAATAGCAGATTGGCTCCTCGGTCAGGTCTGGGGGAGTTCTTCTGAGACATTCCAGACCCATAGCAGACTTTCGTTCGGTATGATTCATGATTCCAAGGCCCCGAATGGAAACTCGGGAGCTGCGCGAAGCTACTCCCGATGGGAGCCAGGTCGATTCTGAAAGTTGGGTCATCCGGGATTTCTCGGGTTCTCCTGGTGCATGCAGCCTCCGTGCTCCCAGCATTGACACCACACCTCGGGTGCTTTCGAAGTGCCCTGAGTAATACAGGGCAGCTGCCCACCATAAGCCCCAGCGAGTGAGAACTGGCTGTGGGGGAAGGCGATATTCGGGCTAACAGTCGGAACGTTTGAACATGGGAAGGAGCTTTCAAATATTTTTTTGGAACATCCGCGATCAAAGCATCGACTTCCGGGAAGAGTACACGAATCTCTTCGCGAGCCTGGTGCATTCCATGAATAATACAAGTCACGCGAGTCACTTTCGGGAAAGGGACCTTTAGGGCATTTTGCGCTTTCTCCATGTACGTCGCAGCGTCGATGACCACCAGGAGGACTCTATCATTCGTTCCGGAAGAACCTCCTTACATTACTCCTACAGGGAGCCCCGAAAAGAGGGGTGCTGGAGTTCGTATGGGGGAATGTTCGACTCTACCAGCATTCGACACACATCCATATTGGAAGGATATCGCGCAAAGAAAGCGGAATTAGTTGTCATTGCGATCATTCTAGAGAAAGGCTGCTGATGTCCCCGGGATCCAGACGTGCCAAGCTCCTGGAACCTCGCACGTGTTCTTGAACGTCATGTAATATTCCTTCGACGCTCTCACAGGTTTGCGGAAGACGACGCACATCGAAGCTCAAATGGACTTCATCTGCCCCGCCCGCCCAGCATCTCGTGAAATCTGGGGCTCCGAGCCCTCGGATTTCTCCAGGCTCCTCTCAGCAAAGAGCTCATGGCCCGGAAAGTCATACGGCGTGACTGTATTTCCGAAATTCAAAGGTTGATACATTAGACCATAAGTTATAATTTCCCCATGAGTCATGACGGATTTCGCAGCTTCGAAGTATTGATGGTTCTCCCGCGAGAGCGTCGGACTTCATGCATCCGGCCCGGTCGCGGTTCAGTTTGTCTGAAGGCTCTCGGCTTCTCATGATATCCTGACTCAAATCAATAGTCGTTTGATCGGGTCTAGCTTGTCCGCGCATGGCAACCTTGTCACCACGACTGTGCGATACACGGGTATCTGGACGAGATTTTCTTCCTACTTGAGCCGCAATCAGCAGGGTTTTGTCAGGCTGACGGGACCTCATGCCTGCTCTTTGTAGGGCCGAATAATCTCGGACCGATTCCGCACTCCACCGCTGCGAGAATGATCAGCCACATATGCGACCCGAGATAGTTCACCGATTCACCATCATAGGCTTAGCATTTGAATGAATGAATGAATTACCTTTCGGTTTATTCAAAGAAAATTGAATCAGGTGAGATTAAGACTTGGAAAAAATTAGCCGCCCAGGAAACTGAGTTCCCCGAGGGCCCCACACTGGAAGATTCCACCCGCTATCATTCTCGGATTCCCCCTCTGCACTTCGACTGCGATACGCTGCCGGATGAAAGCAGTGGCCCTCAGTGATGAATGAATGAATTAACTTTGGATTTATTATCAGAGAATTGAATTAATTTATATTGAGAGTTCGGAGAAGGCTAGCCACCCTGGAAACCAAGTTTCTCGAGGGCCCCCGACTGGAAGACTCCTCCTGCGATGAGTCTCGCGTTGCCCCGCTGTACCTCGATGGCGATTCGTTGTCGAATGAAAACGATAGCTCGAGGATTCCCGTCTCTGCACTCGATTCTCCCTGCAATTTCCTTCACGAACCTGAGGGCGTCGCCTCCCCATACACCAGTGGACTCAATCATGAAAGGAATCATCAAGAACTCGCCGCGGAACGATTCATACTTGGCCCCTTTGTCCTGCTCTCCTCTGGACGCCACCGCTCGCACGTTGCGAGCGACCCCGTGGTAGCTTGGCGCAAACGAGTCTTTCACAGTAACATCCCAGATCACGCGTTTGCCGCGGGTCCAAGGCTCCAGGGTCATGCCATCTGGGCGTAGGGCGTCGTTCGGAGAGAGATGCTGAGGTTCTTTAGAACAGGGAACTCCTGCCTGTCGCAAGGCCCGCGCAAGTAGATCGTTGATGGCCGCGTGCCGCGCCAGGCGACCGGACGCGAGTTTGTAACAGCTTAGCCTGTGGAGAGCCAGGCGATCGATCTGAGAGCCGCATACGCAGGCGCATTCTTCGACGATCGGCAATCCCAGTCTGAGGCTCACAGCACGAACGAAGTCAACGTCTGATAGGAGCGTGCCGAGATTCTGACTCGGTATGGCTTGAAGCCACCAGCCGGATTCCGGAAGTGCAGCGTTGCCCAGTCGAATGGAGTCAAGCTCAGAGGCCGCCAGTCTAAGGCGGAATTCCGTCATGATCGACTCGCTGGCCACTCGCGTCCACACACCCTGTCGGCATCGGTCATCGTCTTCGGGCGCGGACCCATAGGTAGTCATAAACTCAGCCGTCGCCTCCTCCCGCAGGTGGACCCGAGCCGATTGCCGTCCCAGAATGTCGAGTACCTCCGGCTCCGCAGCATGACAAGACGCTGCGAAAGCTGGCAGAGCGATCCTCGAAGGCGTTGGTATGCCAATCCCCCCCAAAGAAGTTGGCAGGGATAGCTGAGTGAGAGCATCACCAGTCAAGGAGATTTTCAAGATGCTCTCGAACGCCGACACGAATTGGTCATCCAAGCGGTCCAGAAGTGAATTCATTTTGTAGCGGGACTTGCACGTAGGAGATGAGTGAGCTTCGGCGCCCCCATTGCTCTTTGCATGATATACGTGGCTACGTGACTGCCCATATGCTGCAACCTCCGGAAGATGGTCTCGTAGACCGAGCTCTTCGTCTCAAGGGCCCGAGGAATGCCGGTTTCGAAGACCGGAGCACCCAGCAGCTCGACGGCAGACTCGTCGGCGAGGAGCCGGCATCCCGCCAGGGCCTGACTGATCTGCCGGTGGATGTCGGCTGATTCCGACTGAGAGAAGCCACGAACGAAGACTTCACATTTTGCTGGATTAACATCGAGACCATGGACCGGGTGGTACGCTCTGATGCGCTTGATGTCGTCGACGATGTCTCGAGGGTTTTGGCTGCAGATGGTGAAGTCATCGAGGTAAGCCACGGCAAGCTCACTCTGGAGTGATTCCAGGGTGCTCTGAACCACCAGACACAACAGCGCCGGAGAGAACACATCCCCCTGTTGACAGCCAGTTGTAGACTCGATCCTTGCGTCTCCGAAGAATATGGGAGTCGGCGAGGTGTAGGTCTGAGCTACCATTCGATAAATCTCCGGTGCGAGCTCATGAGTCCGTCTCAGCATGGTATCGCGTCGATGGCTGTTGAAAGCGTTTTTGAAGTCCACCTTGAGAAGGACGCTCTTCTCAGTGGAATGTGAGAAAGAGCGTACGCTGTGAATTGCGATTTCGGTCCCACCACGGGTTGCGAACCCCAGCTGACGCGAGCGCAGGACTGCCGAAATGAATGAATGAATGAATAGCGCCCTTTATTGACTAGAAGGGGGGAGTGAAGACAATAATTGTAAATACAGGGGGAAACCCTCGGCGCGTAGCTTATCGGCCATTCTCCATGGGAACAGATTTTGGATACGTTTACTTCGAGCAACAGTTTTGGGTCTAATCGAGAACTTACTACGGAGTCTGTTTCCAGAAATGGTTAACATATCATCTGAAAGGGAGGCACGGAGGAGTGTCCTGAGCATGCTATCATCGTTCTTATCGAGAAGGGTCTTGAGATCGGGAAGAGTGACATCATTCCGCTGTAAATTGCATCGATACCGTAGTCTGCGCAGGAAACGATTCTGCACCCGACCCAAAAGATCAATGTGCTGTCGTTGAGACGGGTTCCAAAGAGGCGAGCAGTATTTGAGGGCGACATAGTTAACCTAAAGTTGACAATGGACGTGACTTCTCTACCGGATGTTTGCTTTGCCTTCGATGACGAAAGTGCTCGTTGGCGAGGCACAGACATTGTACGAATGTTCCGCACAAATCTCTTTTGGGTTTTCGGGAATGAGTACCTCGAAGCGGATACTACATTCTTTGGAAACTCGTATTCCGCACTGTAACTTGTATCCGTCTACTACAACGGTGAACATTAGGATCCACCATAAATCTCAGAATCAGAATACTCGTCGAGGGAGCTTAGCGGAGGCCTTGAATAGCCTTAATCGATGCTACATGAAAAGATGGACTGTTGAGGGAAATAGGAATGAGGGAAATCTCGGGAAAAAACGGGTATCCTCTTCCTCGAAACGGTCCCGCAGAAACATCGCCATACTAGGATTCACTGCTTTAAGATCGCGGAAAAACCAGAGGCGATCACAGACGTCGCGTTTATGCCCGAACTCGTAGTCCAGGAATATATTTTTGAATCGCTACGTCGCTCTCCTCCACTTCTATTCGTAAGCCGCATCCCTCATACATTCGGTACCTCCATCGCAACTCGCAGCATTTTTTCTGAGGACTATTCTCCCCTTATACTAGAAAAAACAATCATTCATAGTGCCTAACAGAGGGTTTCGAGGGCCGACAGAAATCGTCCAATGGAACCTCCTTCTCAGTTCAGTTCCGGACGAAAATCGATGGGGACAATGTCCCGTAAAGCAATCTTTCGACCCGATCCTCGTGATAATCCGATGCCTACCAGCGGAGATTCAGCCCCGCAAGAGTGGGGTAGATTTCGCTGCATGGAGGATGAAATTTCTCTGACCGGCTACTAGAGACATTTTAAGGACGTTTTCACGTCAATAATCGATTTTGTGGGGACATTGGGATGAGACCACATTCAAAAGCCATGCCGGATCTCAATCCCCCGCCCTAAATTTCGAGTAGACAAGGAACTTCAAGTAATGTTTGACTGCTTGACACAGTTTCCCTGCCAGTTTCGTAAATGTAAAAGCGTAGGTCGGAGCCAATCTCTCGTCCATCCATTGACACCGAAGAATAACGTGTCTATGAAATGAAAACGCTCGGAGAATAGGACGCTCGAGATGCGTGGTTCAAATCTTTCTGAAGGATCCCGAACATCACGGAGAAATATCCCTCACCGATCCTGAAGGGTCGAGGTCGGAGGGGAGGGATTACTGCACGAAGCATCCTTCGGGGAGACTTCATCGGAACTGACGAAGGGACTTGGGCTCCAAGTATCGTCGAAACACGTAAGGAGGTCGCTGTCGGATTCGAAGTTCAAAGCGCATCTTGACGACCTGGACGGTTCCCAGTAGACGAGGGAGCCGCCTCAGATTTGGGGCCTTAAGTCCGGCTCAGGTCGCCGCTCCCCGTGTCCGCACGCACTCCTGAGTCATCAGAGACTCCATACGAGAGATGTCGGCGTATAAGAGAATCATCGCGGATCCCGTCTCCATGAGATTCCGTGTCGTAGGTCTCGCTCCCAAGAAACTGAATGCAGCTTTTCCACTTCGGATTAATGGTCCGTGATTTGGCCTGTAAGAGGCGTCTTGGGAGAACCGCTGAATCCGGTTGAGTACTTCGAGACCGCGTTACTCAAGTAGGGTCCACGCGGTCACGCTTTTTGTGATGTGTGCATGGGATCAGTGCAGCAGTGTCAAATTGGTGCAACTAACAAAATATTTTAGGCATCTTTGCCGCGTTTTGAAGATTGAGGGAATTGTCGCGTTTTATAGAGTGGGAGATGCTGTAACACAAGACAGTTCCCGGATAATGAATTGTGTTGACATGAAGGAAATCCGGGTCCTTCCACATTGATACACTGTTTCTTCTCGCGAATTTCGCGGGTAGCCTTATCCCAATTTCCAGCCCCAAAATCGATACTTGTTCAAAATTTTACTTCATTCCATGTCCTCTAATTTTCGACTCACAGAACATGAGAATCAGTCAGAGACAGGGACTTATGACATGGCAAGCTGTCGCTCCTCCGGCGGGAAATTTCGGAAAGATTCGGTGGCCCAATCACATTGTTCACCAGTGTACTTAGTCTACATGTAATTGTCTACTCATATCTGATTCCAACGTGACATCAAATAAGTCCGTTCTTCATGTAGGTCATGGCCTGGTACTGCACCGTCCCCCCAGTCGTGTGAAGTGAACTGTTGGAATCCTCGATGCGACTGTGACACATGCCATTGGTTTAATGCGGGCATCATCCTGAGTTTTTTCTCCAGCATAATAAACGCTCTTCAGCTTAAAAAAAATACAATGAAGGCCGCCGCTCTCCTCCGTGTGCGGCGACACGAAATCACCCAAGAAACAGCAGTCAAGGGGACAATTTCGAACAATGCATAGCACGGGAATTCACCCGGAAGAGCATTTTGAGAGAGTATTCACCCGTAAGAGTGCGCTCACGCTTGCCTCATGGCCAGCGGTCTCCCCCTCAATGCTTGCTATTCCTCGGCATGATGCGGTACATCTCCTCGCAGCAGACTCCATGCCGGTGTTCGGAGAAACTCGTGTATGTATCTTTCGAGCGTGAATCATTAGCCTTTGAGTGTATCACATTCTAGATGTGAGTCGGTCGACGCATAGATCGTTCGGGGCTTCTCCGTACGGCATTAGGGGACGCTTCGCGTTATCGGCACACGCGTCGAATATTTGACTTCGCCCATGCAAACTTCTCTCGCTAGTCTCCCAACTCGATGTCATTCCGAGGCGCGTATCCGCTGTCCAGGCTGGACTCATCGCATCATACATCTGACGACTGCGGATACAGAGGATGCGCACCTGTGGGAAACATCCCACGGCTCCCTTCTGCTCGATACAAGCACGACACGCTGGACTCGGCCAGAACACGATCGAATAAATGAATTTGATCCATCAAAAACTGCAGGAGATCTCGACGCTCGTGAGTCTGACGACCGCTGAGGTCGGGTACACGACCGTGTTCCCGGTAATGCCAGGCACCTCGTAATGCCTTAGACTTATTCCCTCATTGTACTTCCACGCTCATTTTCAGAGGCTCCCCATCGACTCGTTGAGGCCGTAAGCTTTGTTGTCAGCTCTCCTCGATCTCAAAGCCCTCCCGGTACCGATGAGGAAGCTGGTCGCTCGCTCATCGCCATCAGACGAGAGAATCTCCGCGGCGACGAGTCTCCGCGACTTCGCTGCGCTCGAGAAGCGGAACGAAAAAGTGTGAAGTGTCTTCCGGAGAGATCGTCAGTTTGTGAACCAATCCAGCGTCGCGAACGCACTGTAAGAGTCAATTCATATCTACAATTCAAAGCCAACATGCGTCTATGTTCGCTTTGTGGAGTACTCAGGAGCAGCTGTTTGGGAGAGAAAGCTGCGAGCAGCTCCTTCATCCGTCACAGACTTCTGCTCAGACAGAATAATTCTCTCTGTCAGTGAGGAACCTTCGCCGAGTGCGCCCATCATGTCCCTGCTCTAAGTATCCAGTGGAGAGCTAGGCGTGGGTCCCTCCCCGAGCGAATTTCCCGGCATCGTGAATTATGATTCCCTTTCAAACACATTCTCATCACGCAGCGCCTCCTTCCAGCAATTACGGGCGGTATTCGCTCGACCGTTTCGTCTTCAGTGGCCTCATCAAACCCATCTTCCAATTAGTTTTCGTCTTCGACACACAAAGATTGCCGACAGACTTGATCAGAATCGTGGCGGCCGTCACTGGAATAATCGGACTATCTTGGGGAAGGATTCACTCGAGTATTTCCGTCCTGATGTTCCTCTCAAGTCCCCGGCGGATTTGAAGTCGGCCTATGATTTCATTATTGTGGGAGGAGTAATAACCGGCTGTTTGATCGCAAAACGGCTATCCGATGCCGGCCACTCGACTTTACTGATTCATGGACCAGGATCGCTCCCAAATGAGCTGACCAGGGTACCCCTCCTAAATCTCGGTCTGCACGGAAACCCTGATCACGACCATCTCTACAAAAGCCCCAGACTGAATTCGCGCTGGCTCAATCAAACACTCACCTACAACTCGGGGAAAGATCTCGGTGGGTCTCAAGTCCTCAGCGCTCAGATGTGGTCTTACGGAAAATCGGGTGATTTCACGTGCTGGAAAGAGGAATTTGGCATCAGTGAAAAGTTCAGCAATGAAAACATTCGTGCGGCAGGTAAAATCCACGAGAAGGCGAGCGCGGGAGTTGAAGGTGTAGATTCCCCCTACGGAGAATCCGGAGAAATCGATTTGAGTCTCTCTCCGACCTGGGCTCCGTATCAACAAACTTTCGCGGATAGGTTCGAAGCGGCCGCAGCCAGTCTGACGCAAACGCGGGTGAATAAGGACCAGAACAGCGATGCTCTCGGTTTCGGGAGAATTATTCATGCGGTGGAAGCAGACACGGGTTATATCAGTACTCCGGTGAGAGCATTCTTCGAAAATCGACCTCTCTCGGATAATTTACACATCGTTACAAGACACATGGTGCGGAAGATACTCTTCGACATGTCCACGTCACCTCCGCGGGCCACCGGCGTTGAATTCGTCCAGGCAGAAGATAGGGAAGGGAGCGTAGTATTCTTCAAAAAAGCCACCAAGCGGATAATCCTCACGGCCGGTGCCATTCGAACTCCTCAACTTCTGGCGCTTTCCGGGGTGGGATCCGAATCCGACCTTAAGCAGTGGAACATCGAGCCTGTGGTGACGAGGAACGGCGTGGGACAGAATCTCCACGATCATTACGACATCGGTAATGCTGGCGTATGTTTCCCGAAAGGCACCAAGAAGTACGTCGACTTCGGACTAACTCAATACTTCAATTTCGGATTGCATAGAAGAGGCCAGCTCAGAGCACCCCTGGGAACCCAGTCCTACGGCTTCTTCAAATCCGACCAGAGCAATCTTACCACCTGTCCCGATCCTGAAGATGCTTCAACTTACCGCCCGGATTTCTAATTGATCCTACAGAACCTCGGTCAAAATACTCAACTCGCAGCGAAACATTACTTTTCGATCGGAATTTCGAAGAATAATCTCTACCAAGACTTCTATCTGCAAGGCAAATCTTCGGAGGGAGACAACTTCTTCGGCACTCTCTTCAAGCAGAGGGAGTGCTTGCTCTTCACTCCGACTTTGCTGCACCCGGAGTACCGGGGCCAAATCACTCTGACATCGGGCGATCCCCTCGATGACCCGATCGTGGATCTGAAAACGACTTCAAATGCTAGAGACATGAAACTTATCGGCGAACTGTGGCAGAAGGTCAAACGCATCGCGGAGGAATCATTCGGGGATATAGGCGGTGAATTCGACGGAACACCTTTTCCCGCATGTGAGAGCATACAAAATAGACTATCCCACGAGTTTGGCTCATGTCAAGCGCTGCAGTAAATGAAAAGCGCTTGGCACATGGGAGGATCTTGTCGACTTGGGCGGGATGACGATCCCATGGCCTGCGTGAATGAGAAATTTTTCGTCATAGGCGTCCAGGACCTCATGATCGCTGATGCGTCGATTCTACCTTGTCCGACGAGTGGGCACATGCTGCCCACTATATCCGCCATGGCTGAAATGGCTGCTCGAGAAGTCATACGGGACTTTGAAGTACAACGCTCTCGCTCCCGATCATGAGCCCCGATAAACTCCATACAGAAATAAACAGTTCTCGGCGGGAATCTTTGTAAGTGGAGTTCCCCCATAGGTGCGGACTCGATTCAGTATCGCTCTTGTTTCTTTTCAATCTACTACCGTTCCCAGTTTGATTCAGAGTTTATGGCCGCAGACCATTGATTGTTTCCCGAGATGCTGCATCGGGCCGGGAGACTTCACACTGTGAGTCCGAGGAGAGACATACCGGCTCTGTCGCCAACGCTATTACACCTTCAGAGTACAGCCGTCTGAACGAGACCCTTCATTTGAAGTCGCGGAGGCATGGGAAAAATGCCAGCTTCCTTTTCTCGAACCTTTATGGCGGGGCCAGAAGTCCACGGGCGTCAATAAGGTGGAGGCTTTGCGTCGTCGAATGCATCCAACGATTGACATGCTCGTCGACAGAAACTGTTTCAAATCAGGATTCTCCGCTCACAAGTTTCCGTGGTCCCGAGCGCGATCCTGGGGGGTTTCTGGACTTGTAAGTACGAAGAATGTTTAACCCCGATTTTTCCGATAATAAAATCGTTTCAAGCGTTCGGGAGCAGGATCGGTATAATGCTTCTCCTGCACTCTGAAGATTCGAGTCCGGTATCTCACCGCTCCATTTATCAGCGCTCGGCTCCGAGCTCCGCTTCCAGGACATAATTATTGGTCTGTGTACATACGGAGTCAAGCTAAAACTAGAGCGTGTGGTGTCCCGGACAATTCCAGTCCGCGATGCACTTCTCCGGAGAATTGCGAATTGCATGTGCTCGAGGTCAAAGAGTAGAAGGAACTTCAAATGTCGGCGTCGGACAGTGACTTAGGATCGTCCAGAGCGCGTCTCTCAGTCTCTCTACTGTTGTCAGAAAAAACGGACGTCAAGGTTCCTGGGGGCGAGGCTAAGAATACGCTCGATGAGACGCTTGCCCGCTCGTCTCACCACGGACGGTAGGTGAGCAGATATCTCGCGGTCGATATCTACACAGAAGCTCAGAAAAAGATCCTCACCCATGTTGTGTTCCTGGTGCTTGATTTTGTTCGAGACCTCTTAGTAGGCGTCTG
Source organism: Galendromus occidentalis (assembly GCF_000255335.2). NCBI lineage: Eukaryota > Metazoa > Arthropoda > Arachnida > Mesostigmata > Phytoseiidae > Galendromus > Galendromus occidentalis. Next base: position 13,086 of record NW_003805440.1, read on the forward strand.
GAGAGGGCAGAATGAGTACGAGAGAGCGCACCTGAATGAGCTCAGCGATCGCACACGAAGCCTTGAATATTCGAAAAGTTTCGTTCTGGGGGAGCTTCCGGGATTTCTCCATGTTACGGCGAGCTCAACGCCCAGGGAGGAAGTGGACGGAGTCCTCATTCCCTCGTGAACACCCGAGGAGAGCCCTAAAGGAAAGAATCCGTTCGAGGGAGGCTTGCCCGAAGGACTGGAATGCGATATCGTGAGCAGTCCTCGCGAGGGTTTGTCTATCCAACAGTACCACGAAATGTTCGATTGTGTGGAGCTCACCATCCACAAGCTGACTCCGACCGATTCTCGCTCCCGGACCACAGCTCGCCGGTAAACGTTGTGACTCTCTTAGACCTCACAGCGATTAGAGAACCTGCTGACATCATAAGAAACTGACTTGAGAAGTCGTACAATAATAAATATAGAGGGCCCTCCCTGTGTTTCCCCAGCTCGGTATACCAAGGAAAAAGTTCCCTCCGACGCCTCTGTCATTATCTGGTGCCGACTCGGGATAAAGGCTCGAAGAGTCCCTCCCGCGAAATCGTCTGAATCCAATAATAGGCGCCCCTGGAGATTCATTTCGAAGAATTCACTGTCTTCGAAGCTCAGATCAGCGTATTCCGAATCGACTTGTTCCGGATCCAAGATCGACGCTTCATAGCCGAGCATGAATCTTCATTGCCAAGCTTTTGGTGTATCCGACTTGGGGCGGGGACAAGCTGGGGCGGGATGGCTGCATAAGTAAACAGTAAAAACAGCAGTCACTCCACGATTTCTATCCAGTTGAAAAGGTCGGCGGGGGGACAACAGTAGAGGTGATACTGAGAACAAACTTGCCCGCAGAGAGAGCACAGGTACTCCTCGCCGGTGTCGTGGTTCCCCCTCGAAGTACAAATCAGATGGTGAAGACCTTGCACCGCGCCTCGGGTCAGTCGCTGCCTCGAGGTGCAATGCGGCCCCTTCCACCAGCCACATTTCAGCGTTAGGGTGTCAAAGAAGTCTTAGTCCACTCTGGTCATTTTGTTCAGCCACGGATCACAGACATCGTCGAAGGCCTCGGTGTGCGTATCCCTGAGTTAGAACTTCAGAGTCTCGTTTCTCCGCAGCGGTCCGCAGCTCTGACCTACCAAAGGCCCTTCGAGCTCCATCATTGAATCCTTGATCAGGAATTCCCAGGCTCGGCCACATTCCGTCTGAGCTAGAAGATCCCTACCCGAAGAACTTCCGAGGTAGGGAGTTCTGACTGTATTACATTACAGATATAGGAACCTCCCTTGGAAGCCCTCTCTCCCGATCCGCTAGATGCTGGGTCTTCTCAGCGGGTTCCTGCATCGGATCCGGATCTCAATAGGTCGACTCCGCCTCTGCGGCACAGCTTTCCCAGCTCGTCCGTAGCCGTTTCCCGCTGCCTAAATAGATATCCCCCTAAAGAGTAAAATTACAATGTCTGATTGTCCGTCTGTCACCGGAACAATATTTCGTGCTTCTCTTGTCCGAACAGACTTCGAACTTTTTCAATCGATGCCCAATGACTGGAGTGAGGTCAAGATACACGTTTTGAGCGGCTTCCCGCAATATTTGCGTGTTCCTCCTCTTATCGTCACTTTTCAGCGAATGTCAAGCCTTTCCGTTATGGCGGCATCAAAGCTCTACTGAGCGCGAAGCGCACTTGCGGTGAAAGATTGTGTAAGCCGCCACGGAGACGATTTCTCGGTTCTGTCGGTCGAAACCAATCCTGGCGAAGCTTCTGGGAGCACGAACGACGCTCTTCCGGGTACGCAGTGGGACACGCATCCAGTGGCGTACGCAGGATTTTTTTCGGGGGGGGGG